>NC_133223.1:13625612-13788112 GCF_040436345.1 Pagrus major
CTACCCAGTCTCATATTGACAAAAAGTCAGTTGAAGTTTTGTAGTCCACAAAACATTTCTCGAGCTTCACAGCAAAACAGGGTTGCAGCATTCTCCTAAACAGCTGAAGTAGCTAGGGACTTTTTTAAAATGTAAAAAAACAACATAAAAACAAGATAAAATGTCTCCATACAGCTCATCCGGCATAATCCAAGTCTCTGTACAACCCAAGATCCAAAATTGATTTGAAAAGGTGTTATTTAAACCCTTGACGCACAGTGTGTGCTAACGCTTTTAGCTTAGCAGCTACAGTAAAGATTCTGGTTTAGAAAAGGGTGCAAAAAACATATTTTCAAATCAATTTGGGATCTCTGGGCTTCTAGAGACTTAGAATATACTGGATGAGCCAATTTATGTTGGGTTATTTTATTTATTTATTTATTTTTTGGATTTTTAAAACAAGTCCCCATCTACTTCAGTTGTTTAGGAGAATGCTGCAATGCTGTTTGGCTACGAAGCTCCAGAAATGTTCTGTGGACCACCACAACTTCAGCTGGCTTTCCATCGGCATGGGGCTGAGGAGATAATGACTGAATTTTCATTTTTGGTTAAACTACTCCTTTAAGAAATGGACAGCTGTCCCAGCAAACTTTTCACCCCTGCTGAATCATCACAGTGCACTCAGACATGTAGCCAAACCTCAGAGAGACCTCCCTTTGCAATTGAGTATTATTGGTCATGTCTGCCTCATATTCTCTTCTCTCTCAGGAAGAAGATGAACTCTGATAGTTTCTCCTCCATCTACTCTTTTCCTCTTTTACCTCGACTACCACACTTTGTCTCTCCGTGCGTCGCTCCCGCTTCTCCGCAGCTGCCTTTGCTTCTGATTTAAACACGCAGCAGGGGGTTGTGGGTAGAGGCTCACGCTGCGAAGACTCTCTCTGACTCAGGGAGAGCTGAAGGTCAAACACACTCATGATCAGAACCACAGGATGACACTGAAGTGGTGGAATATAAAGAATGCAGAGATGAAGGCCACGAGAGATAAGTCCTGTTCTCTCAGCAGTGTTTCCATTCTGTAAACACCACAGACAGAGATCTGCCTGCTCTTATAGCTTTCAGGACATACGAACATAAACATATATGTTACCTGAAAGCCATGAAGAGTGAGATCTAGTAAGAGTCTCTGCGAAGAACGTTAATAATAAGAGTAGAAACAACAATAACTTCTAGTCATCCTCACAACTTAATTTTTGTTTTATCTGCCTGGTTTGTGTTTCTCTTTCTGCTTAATTAGACAGACCTTTGACTGACAAAGCAAACAGAACCAGAACAAGAGCATGAACAAGAGAAAATCATCTGTTTCTTTGAATGGAAAACTCCTGGAGCCCAGATGAAGGTTTCTTTTTTTCCCCCCTTCCTTTTCTCCTTTGCAATTTTTGTTGGAAGCATTTGCATATTTCAAAAGTCTACCAAAGAAAATAGCCCAGGGGCAGAAATGGCCGATCTGCATATTGAAGACTCAACAGAGGGCGAAGAGTGGGAGAGAGAGGGAGAGAGGGAGGGAGAGAGAGGGAGAAAGTCTACGCGTACCTGATTTGAAGATGATCTAAAAGAAACAATAATGTCAATTAGCTGACGGTGTCATGCTTATTATGCCGGATTAATTGCAGCATTCACTTCGTCTGAAACTGATTATTTGCTTAGTTGTCAAGCAGTTTGGTGGAGAGCGAGCGAGAGAGGGCAGGGAGAAAAATGTGCATCATAAGAAGGCCTCTTCACCCAGCTTCCTTCATGAATAACAAATAGAGGATCCAGTGCTGTGACCAACCAGCACAACACATGAAAAACATTACTGCATTCCCCGACTCGTCTGGTTTTCTCTACATTGTGCTGGTAGGCTGGAAATGTGAAACACTTTGGTGCTTTTGTAGGCGAACTCTGTTTTTACTGAACGCTGCTCAACAATAAACGGGTTTTATAGACTCTGGAGTACATTATTACTTACTTACTTTTCCATTTGTAAGTTGTAAAAAGCCTCGTTAATGGTTGATAAATAATTTCTTCTAATGCTTTTTGGATCAGTCACAAGTCATTCATAACTTTGGAGCTGGTTGTACTTGCTTATAAATGCTAGTTAGTCATTAATTAATTAATCAGTCAGCAGTTTAGAATTTAAATCCGTAAATTAACCATTTAATAACGCCTGACAGACCAGTTACAAGCTGTTAATAAAACTGCATATACTACCAACGACCTATGTGCCATCTGGTGATGTATTATCTGTGTTATGATATGGCACTGGATGAACTTAATCTTGATGCACATATGCCCATATCCTTTTTGATTATATTATGAATTCTTGAAACCAGAAAAACTACGAATGTGTGGGATGTGTTGGAAATAAATTCATTAAAAAAACATTTTTTAAACCGTCTGTAACATCTTTAACATTTGTAATCTAATGGGGCGGTTGCATGACGACAGAGCAGATAGTTACAAAAAATGCATTGCACCTTTATGTGAAGTTAATCTACCTTGTTGTTTCAATACTGCGTACTTTTAACACTCGAGAAGCAGAGTGATCACAAGAGTTCATGAGTCAAGTTCAGCTGATCATGACTCATTGAAAGCATAAGGTTTAAATATTGATATGTGAGAACATGGATTAAACTGGAACGGGGATTAGATTATTAGTTTATTTATCCATATGAATTTAAAAAAACTTAAGTCATTGATTTGTTTTAATTTTTATTCTTTTAAATTCCTCACAATCAATTCACACATTTGACACAATTAAACCCCAAATACCTCCCCAACACTGTACTGTAAGTCACTATCTTATTATGTACTGCAAAAAAGACCCATTGATCTTAATGTGTCAGTAAACATTAGGCTATTCCAGCTGGATATCAGGCTAATTAGCCCATCCAATGTACCTTCTGATTTAACAGTATCTGATCACATCATCTAATTAGCAATAACAGCTTTCCTGCACATGTTGTTGGCTGTTGTTTAGCCTTAGTTTACAGTGTACATATCAGATCTGGGTTAAAATGTTAATCATTTCACACCAGAATCAGCAGCAGGCAGGAACGAATTTTTAAGAAATTATGCTGGGGCGGTGGGGAAAAAATGTGCCATATCAAAAAGCGGTGTGGACATGTCCCAAGCATCCCCGGTGTAAGTGACACCTATGCCGGTAATTAATTTGGCCTTTGTGGTGCATAAAAACTTGCTTTGTCTTTCAGCTCTTAAGTTCGTTCGGTCCAGTTTCCATCTGCAAAAGGGCTGCGGAGCTTCTGTTTCTATATTAGGTTACTAACATTCACAGCTGCAGACTTGGAGTTTGTAAGAAGCCCTATTTAATGACTTGTTAACAAGTGTTAAGTTGGAGGAGAATACACCAGCTGGAGAGACATTTCACAGCTAGTCACCTCACATTTTGCTTATTAATAGTTAAAAACTGATCTGTATAGCAGCAGCATTTAAAACGCCAGGAGTTCAGACCTTTATAATTGTTTTCTGATTTATTTATTTTTCTTTAAATTGGTATCTAACATTAAATGATTGTCATAAGGGTAAAGCAATTGAATTCCAGCATTTAAATACAGCAGGTTGTTCACTTCAAGTGCAATATTTTGTTGTGTTATTTGTTGTGTTGTGCAGCCTGTGATGCTACCATTAGTTGAACTATGTCGTAAGAGTGAGAGTGTCAGGGATGAACCCCTGAGTGCCATGCCGTCCCCCCCAAAAAGGGTGCTGGACTGTGGAAGGGACATTTCCTGACTGGTTTCCATGGTGATTCAGGAAATTATATCTCAGACAGTTTGTTTTTTGAGGGTGATCCTGTCTATTTGGGACTTTTGCATTTTAATCTCCAATATAAAACTCAGACAACAGCTGAACAATCACTGATACAGAGGACATGACACACAACTACTTTTGCTGATAAATCTTCTCTATTGCTACAGAATGCTATTACTTATTTCAAACTTACACCCTAAAATTGCATACATCTAAAGGTAATTTGGTACATGGTCACTGGGGGTGGATTTAAATGTTATGATAAAAGTCTCAGTTTATGTTGCAGGTTGGGTAAAGACATTTTTGTGCCTATTTATCTTCTACCTTTTGGATGAGATCCAACACAAATCTGCTGAAAAACATAAATTAGCACATTTATTGGGCTGCACCTGGCTCTCTCCTCTAGTCACAGAACTTCAGGCTTCTCAGTCGACGCTTTTACTCTCCAAAGGCCCTTAAATCTGAGGCAGAGCCGTGGTAGAAAATTCCGCATGACACGTTTATTTAACAGGCCATCCATAAACTGACCCAGCATGGAAACATCCCAGCAGAACCGGTTTGTTTTGTTTTGTTTTTTGGAGGATGGAAAAATCAAACTGTTGGCTGGTTTTTGTGCACATTCAGCGCTCACCAGTGCGGCGCGTCACGACACTGTGGCCTTTTCCTTTACCATATGAAAAGGAGAGCGCATTGACATGCAAGAGGCGTATAAACCCCCTATGTACCAAAGCCGACTTGAGTATCCTTGACACCGGCCTCGGCTGTTTTGCCTTTTTAGAAAAGAGATAACCATGTACAGTAGATAGCCTACAGCATCTGTAACGTCAGGGGCTTTGAAACGTCAGAACTGTTGAATTCTGAGGCATAATAATAATAATAATAATAATAATAATAATAATAATAATAATAATAATAAGAAGAAGAAGAAGAAGAAGAAGAAGAAGAAGAAGCAGAGAAGTTGTGTTTTGTTGCAGGATTTCTCTGTTCAGATGATTTACGCATAATGAGCGCATCACTGAAGACACAGCCGGGCTCTTCTGTGTACCTTGTCTTTTTAATTTTCCAATATTTTCCGTCATATTGTCGCCTTGATTTCTGCAGCAACAACTTTGTGCACCCGAGGCTCGACTGAGACACACAACTCCTCTCTAGCTGTGCGTCCAATCAGCGGGAGCTGAGCGCAGCCTTGCTGCTGTAATTGGATGGAGAGGGAAGAGGAATACGCAGCCTTGGCACACCGTAAACACATGCTTGTCTCCTTCGCTCCGCAGAGGACGCGCCGGAGAGAGCGGATGGAGTGAGCGCAACTACCAAGAGGACCTGTGCCATTATCACTGAATCGCTTTAAAACGTTATTATCAGAGGTTATAATACGTGAGAGTTTGGCGCGGACTCAAATCAGGTGTTTATCTTTATCATCAGGTCTGTGGATTACGCAGGGCGCAGCTCCCGGGACAGAGTAAAGTTTTGAAGACTTGTTTTGTTGCACAGGAATGTTAAGAAAGCTGCTTTATACCTAAAATTACCACCTGAGCATCTATGGAGTGATTTCGCACCTTTTTCAAAAACCAATCACGCAACAGTGTCGCTCATGTTGAGATAGACTTGATGGATTAGAGTAAACTGGGACTGTAACAAATCACCAGAAGAGAGAAATATATATCTTCAGATTTATGCTTTGGGGGATGGCAACAGCTACCTCGAGTCCATACCTAGCCAGCAGCAGGATTTTATCCGGCCCGGTCCTTCACTCTGACCGGAGGGGTGGTGGCATGCAGCCGGGCAGCACCGCTGTGACCACGGTGTCTAGTGGATACAGAGGGGACCCTTCGGTAAAGATGGTGCAGAGTGACTTCATGCAGGGAGCCATGGTGGCGAGCAACGGGGGCCACATGTTAAGCCATGCCCACCAGTGGGTGACATCGCTGCCTCACGCAGCAGCCGCAGCAGCCGCAGCCGCGGTGGCAGCAGTGGAGGCCGGCTCCCCATGGCCCCCCAGCTCCCAGCCGCAGGACGTGAAGAGGAACGCCGGCAGAGAGGACCTGCACTCGGGCACCGCTCTGCACCACAGGTCCCCACATCTGGGACCCCATCAGACGCACCCGGGAAGTTGGGGAGGCACCTCTGCGGCGCACATCAGCATCACCGAGGGGCAGCAGCAGCAGCAACAGCAGCAACAACAGTCCCTCATTTACTCGCAGCCCGGCGGCTTCACAGTCAACGGGATGCTCAGCTCGCACGCCGGGCAGAGTCTCATGCACCCGGGGCTGGTGCGCGGGGAATCCCCGGAGCTGGACCACAGCAGCCACCACCATCACCATCACCACCACCATAACCACCACGCGCACCATCACCAGCACCACGGCGTGAGCCACGAGCCGCACTCAGACGAGGACACCCCAACGTCTGACGACTTGGAGCATTTCGCCAAACAATTCAAACAGCGACGGATCAAGCTGGGGTTCACCCAGGCTGACGTGGGCTTAGCTCTGGGCACCCTGTACGGCAACGTGTTCTCACAGACCACCATCTGCAGGTTCGAGGCGCTGCAGCTGAGCTTTAAGAACATGTGCAAGCTGAAGCCTCTGTTGAACAAGTGGCTGGAGGAGGCCGACTCCACGACCGGGAGCCCGACCAGCATCGATAAGATCGCCACCCAGGGCAGGAAGAGGAAAAAGCGCACATCCATCGAGGTGAGCGTGAAAGGCGCGCTGGAGAGCCACTTCCTCAAGTGTCCCAAACCTTCCGCGCAGGAGATCAACTCTCTGGCGGATACTCTGCAGCTGGAGAAGGAGGTGGTCAGGGTCTGGTTCTGCAACCGCAGGCAGAAGGAGAAGCGCATGACGCCGCCCGGACTGCCGCGCACCCCCGGAGGACGCGTATTCACAGGTGGGCAGCATGGGTCCCGACACACCGTCACCCTCCATAGACTGCAAGAGGATGTACAGCGACACGTGAACATACACAAATAAAAGAGAACAAGAAATCTGAGCGACGTGAAGTGTTTTAATAACTTTTTGGTGAACACGTCTCCCTAAATGACAGGAGAAAATTCACTTTTCTTACAGCTCCACATGTCCTTCATCCACATTAATGTTATCCAGTGTGTATTCATTTCTGAGCAGTCTACTTTTATGCATTTTTCTGCACTATAAATCAACCTGTGGGACACAGAAGTAAAAAAAAAAAATCTGAGTAGAAAGTAATTTAAAGTCTATTAAAGGCCTATAGGTTGGACATTTGATCAATTTAATGCCAAGAAGGTCAAACAAAAAGTTATTTCCGTCTCTGTATCGTTCAAAATAAAAGCTCCCTTGCAATGCTGCAGGTTTTGATGTCCCACAGGCTGGACTGGGCTGTATTAGTCAAACGAAAGACGTTGATTTAATGCGCTTTATTCAGCATTAAGTTGTTTTTAATGAGCAATAATTTATCTCCCTTCAAAACGTGTTTCTCACCTTTGTGTTGTGTGTCCAGTGGATTCATGTTGTGACACAGTTTGAGGTCAAAGATTGATTTCATTCAGATAAATCCAGTATGGTGTTTTTCCTCCATAGGAAACTTTATTTTTTAAAAATTAGCAAGAACATTCCCTTGAGTTTCTATACGAGTAAGTCTGCTGTGTATTCTTGTGTGATGATTTGTACTATTTATTTTTTCCACTGTGTTTATTTTCATGGAATAGACTAATTATTTAATAAATCTGACAAAAGAAAAAAAAAACGTGTTGAGATATTTGAGATGATGACACACACACACACACACACCTTTGCAGTGACCTAATAAACATGCCAAAATGGCAACTTCAGTTGTCTTACATGAAAATCATAGCCGATAAATGATTTAAAGAGATTTGAAAGGCTGAAATTAAAGTTTTAAAAGATTCTTGCTATTCTACCTGGGCTTTCTTGTCAATAGCAGTTTCTAAAGCTCCAATAATTACTCAATTAATCAAGAGGAGAAAATAACCTGTGAATTGACAGAACATTTTTGATAATCGATCATTAGCTTTGCTTATTTTTTAAGCAAAAAAGCCAAACTTGGCAGCCAGTCTCAGCTGTGAAGATTTGACGACTTTCTTTGCCATTTGTGATAATAAACTGATCGTAAACTCAAACTATCATCGAGTTCTGGACTCTTGCTCGAACACCACAAGCTGTCGGATACGTCTGATGCTGTGGGAAATTACAGTCATCCGTCAATCTGTTTTAAACAGTTTTTAGACCAAAAGATTAATCGGGAAAATTAAGTGGCAGATTCATCAAAACATTCAGTGATTGCAGCCCGAGCAGCTTCATTAAGTTATCACCATTTAAACTGACACGTAAATCAAAATAATCTATCCACCAAATCCTAGTTTTTTATATTGAACTCCTCACGAGTCCATTCGTCGAGTTTGCCACCACATTATTGTGTGATATACTGTGAATCAGTCCAGCCACATACATCCTGTGGTGGTGATGTGGACTGCAGCCAACAGAGGTCGGCTATCCCAGCTGGCAGTTCACTTCGGCAGCGGTTGCCAAGGTGACGGCGAGATGGAGTGACATGAGGCGGCGGATGTTTTGCCACAGATGATGGGTTTGGCAGATATAGGCAGCGAGAAGCTCTGGAAAACAATCCATGTTTCTTCTCCCCGTCTCTGATCCACATAAACATGAGACATAGTGCAGAAACACACACGTACATGAGCTGATGTTTCATAGACCCCAAAGATAACAGGGGCAGTCGGGGGAAAAGCCGAGGAGAAATTGTAGTGAAACTTAAGATGGGGGTCAAAGGTCAGGTGGTGGTGCAGTAGCCGTAGAGAGAACACCGAGGAACAAACACAAACCTGAAAGTTAATGCATCACTGAAAATGTTACGCTTTTAATTATAGTTTAAATATGTTATTTTTAACTGACAATCTTTGAGAAGCTTCCAAATCGACCAATCCAAAATCTCATTGAGTGTTGATGACATTATTTTTATGGATTTATGTTCCTTTCGGAACTGCGTGTCTCCTAATGATGCCAAAAATAAAATAAATCATACTTTCTGTTAAACTCAGGCAGACAGGCAGGCCAATATGTCAGAAAGTGTGTAAAGTGTGTTTGTGTGTGTGTGTTTTGGGTGAACATTGGCAGGATTTAGGGGAAAGGGAAAGTCTGGCCTTGCGGGTTATAAATAGCAGCCGGCCTGTATGAATGGATGGTTTGAATGTGTCTTCAGACGTCAGCCTGTTCAGCCGCCGTCACTCCAGGTCAATATTCAACCCCATAACAGGCTGAAGGGAGATAGGACGCACGAAGAGGACAATGTCTAGGGTGCTTCATCTGCTTATGATACTGATATCTAAGAAAAAAGCTACATTAGACACACTGACCAGTTCATCAAAAGGTTTTGTCGTGAACATCAAATTGTTGGTCTTTTTCTGTTTTTCTCTATAATTAAAACTTAAGGGAAAATCTGCAAAGATTCTGCTGTTACTGGGCAGCAGTTTTGGAAAGTAACTAAGTACATTTGCTCAAGTACTATCTTACAGTACACTTTTGTGGTACATGGACTTTCCTTGAGTATTTCCATGTGCTGCTACTTTACACTTGTGCAATTCAAAGGCAAATATTTTAATTGGTACTCCACTGCATTTATTTGACAACTTTAGTTGCCTTACATTTAGTCCAATAAATGCAAAATATTGTCTAAAAATAAATTGTGATGTAATATTATATATTAAGATAAAAATCTATTGATCCCAGAGGGGATGTTCACAAGCTACCCGGGAGATACGGTATATATCGCCATTATAGATATAATATGTAACATTTATTCTAGCAACGACTAGACCTTTGTTATATACATTATCCTAAATGTTTCCAACTAGGACTGTCACAATATCAGATTTTTACTACATGATTATCATGGCCAAACAAATTTACAGTAGCCATATTATGATGATATCTGTAGAAAATACGGGAAAAAATGCTATCAGTTAAATGTATCCTTAACTTTGTTTACTGTGTGTTTTGTCTCTTTGTTTGGCAAATAAATTACACTCAAAATATTGTGTAGGGAGAGTCTGTAACCATAACTGTATAAAAGCATACAGAAAGAACAATTACACTGAAGGAATAGTGAAAAGACAGATAAACTGATGGATTAGTCACACGATATTATCATTTGTGCAATATTGACACAGTATCAATATTTCATTTTTTAATAATGGTATATGGTGACACCCCTATTTCCATCAGTGTTCAAACCCGGAGAAATCTATAATTTGGTTCAAGGCAACAGTGCATCAATTATTAAAATCCAGTAATATGATATACATTATTCTGAAATATGCATTCTGCATAACGAATACTGTTACTTTTGGTACTTATAAGTAACTAAGTATATTTTGATTCTATTACTGTAGTATTTTTACTTGAGCTTACTAAGTGGAATGAATGTAGGACTTTTACATGTAACATATTTCTGCACTGTGGTATTTCCTCTTTTACTTGAAGCAGAAACAGCAACACTTGTAGTACACAGAACAACTTTATTAGACTGACATGTTTCGCTTGTGGCCTTCATCAGGGATGACCCTAACCCTGTAAAATTTATTAAACCCTGATGAATGCCAAAAGTCGAAACGTGTCGGTCTAATAAAGTTTTTCTATATACTACAAGTGTTGCTGGAGCTTTTTGGATCACTTTAGACTTTTTCGCTTTGGAAGGAGGTGAAGTTGTGCCAGAAACCCTGACTCTACTTCAAGCAGAGACAGACAGCTTTTCAAATTCCCCCCTCCAAGCATTTCCAGGTGGGATTACCATTGCAAAAGACAGCGTTAGCAATATGGCTACTGCTAATGGCCTGGCTACTGTCTGAAGCAAAAAACAACCATAAGAATCCCAATGTGACCTAGAAATCACGATCTCAGTGCCATGAAAATGCAGAGTAAAACACTAAATTGTAATAATAAGCAAGCAGGTTTTGTTACTTCCTGATTTAGTAGAAGGAATGCTGGTTTTGAACCATCCCAAGTCCTGGTGGTAAGTGAGAACACATATCAACGGGGGAATGGACTCCAACACAGGAGCGCTCTCCATCAACCGAGTGGTCGTCCACTCTTGTTTTACCTCGGTTCCTGTCACTCTCCCTCTTCACCTTCTTTGCCTCCTCCATCAGCGGGGTTCATTTTCTTTTGCAGTGTAGAGTTTCCACAGTTATTATAGTTGTTCCACCAGTACCTGGGGATAGTGACCAGGGAAAACAATGCCTCTTTTGCATAATAGCAGACGCGCTTCCTTCGTGCCATAATGCAACCTTCATTTATGCAAGAAAAATGGAGCCTGGAGGCAGGTCAAATAGTATAGTGAGGCTTTACAGGGAACCAATCCTTACACGGATGGTGTCATTTTTTCCATTTTTCAATCAGCATTTACTTCAGAATAACTGAAAGCATAAAAAGTTGTCTATTTGCCAGTTTAGGTGCAAGATTTACAAACATCTTCCATCTCTGCTGGGCAGATAAAATCAAAGTCAAAATCATTTGAGTGAACTTAAAAACTCAGAGTGAACATGGAGCTGTTTCTCTGCCTCAGACACGTTGCCAATTTTCAGAAACACTATATTCACCAGACAATGCTGACACTGAAAAATCTCAGAAAAAATGTGACTTATTATTACTTACTACTATGAAGACACACTGAGCTTGTCTCGTAACTTGAACGTAAAACAGCTAAAAGACATCCACAGCAGTCTGTCATGCAAACAAATCCCGGTCTACACGTCGAACACCCACAGTTAATGCAAATTAAAACTTCTGCGTGCTCTCTCAGCTACAGCACTAATATCACACAGAGGTGGAGGGGTGGTACCGCAGCTCGCTGTAATCGTCTACCGATGCCTCTTAATATGATGTATTCCCACCGAGCTGCAGAAGTTGTCTGATAAAAAGATGGAGGCAAAATCTAAGCTTGCAGGATTGCGCTGTGATCCCCTTGAAGCTTAGCGATGTAAAGATGGGAGATAAGGCTGGAATTGGGGGGATAAAAAGCCCTTTAAAGGGTTTTGTCATCGCTAGGTGTCTCCTCTGAATCTTAATGCTGGGATGTGAAGGTACAAGCTGATGGTGTTACAGTAACATGAACCAAAGACCCCTCAAAAACACGTATCTGTGCATTTATGTGCCATTTAAATGTAGCATTATTCATCAGTGGAGTGTTGTTTCTTTCATGACTGGAACAGGGTCTGTTTGCAGCCACACATGAAGGATGTTATTACCTCCTCCAATAAAAACTGCTAATATAATTGCTCATAATTGCTCTTAAAGCCTTGTTCAGTGGTACTTTACATAAAGCAATTATTGCATGATAATCCGCTCTTCAGTGTTTGTTGTTTATGAATCACAGTTTGGGCACAACAGACACTGAAGCTGCAGCTTTTCTAAGAATTACTGAACAACAGCAAAGTTTTAATCTACAACTATTTCACTGTGGGTTGCATATTATCAGTCCCCACTGTTTGGTGTTAATTATTTTCACATGGCGGAGCTTGGTTAACTGCTAAAGTGTAACACTGATTAACACACTGTGGCTTACTCAGTGTGAAAACTCCCGACACACGTGACTCCAACCTGGAGTCTGAGGCATGAATAAAAGTGCATTTTAAGTGGTTGTGATGTCAGAATATTTGTGTAGTGAATGTATTAAAATGTAACGCAAACACTGTGTGCACAAAGACTCAACAGAAGAGTCAATATTGTTACTTCTCCTCTGAATATTCTGATTTAGTGGTGAACATTTTTCACTTTCCCTCTGTTTGCTTTTTTGGGGAATGATGGAGTACCAAAGTCTCTCCATCAGGAAGAAATTAAAGCAAACATCTGTGGAATAATGGACAGGAAAATGAATTCTCTCACTAGCGAGCTCGTTGTGTGTGTGTGTGTGTGTGTGTGTGTGTGTGTGTGTGTGTGTGTGTGTGTGTGTGGGTGCCACTGAACGTGACGAGCATGCATGTGCCAGACCGGTGGAGTGGAACTCGTTTGATGGGCATGTTCAACACATGGGCACGATGCCAATTTAGACAAGCATGCCCATGAAAAGAATCTCCGACCTGCATGCTAAGTGTGAGGACGTAACCGTGTGTGAAGACTGAGGATACGCTTGTTTTCTTAATAAAATACAAATTAGTCACAATTGAATTAGCTTTAAAATATCTGGGTCTGTATATCTTATTATGCACATCTGAGCTCACTATCATTATCACTGCTATCACTGATATGTGATCTGCCTCCTTTTCTAAAATACAACATAAGAATTTGATCAATTTAGAGTGAAATGTGTTTTTCTGAATTATGATGGATGTGTGATGATCTAAAAAAAAAAAAAAAAACTTTAAATAAGTTTGAATTTTAAAAAAACCTATACATGCCAATAAAACCCTAAACATACCAACATAAAAATGCTTCAATAAGTACAGGCAGACGTAAGATGCAATGCTGCCATCTCCTGCACAAAATAATTAGTGCATGTTTCTGAATTTTGTTTTACAGTACAAGAGGACACAATCCTTTTATATTCTTAAACAAAAGTTAAATATTTTCAAACAGAGATAGTTTGATTAATCAAACAACAATTAACATACCATCTTGTAAAAAAAAGTATGAGACTGCCTGCAGGTTGTAGACATCTGGTTATATACCAGTGTATTTGATTTGGATCCTGACTTGTAATCATTGTGTTTGGTACTGCGTGTTACTTGTTAGTTTTGGTGGATTTTTGGGGATCTTAGCACTCCAGCCAACACACATCACACCTTATTGTCATTCATCCACACACTGCTAACATGACTGCTTTCTCTCCTATTTACACACCCTACCAGTTAGGTTGTATATTAGTTTGACTTAAATAAATGACTTTTTGACCTATCTGTCTGTGAGGTGAAAAGCAGAGTCAAAGGAGGACTCTGCTTATGGCATTGTGAAAAACCCACATAAGGGTTGATTAATTTGTAGGCCTACACCAAATAGAGCTGATGATAAATGACAAAGTTTGATAATGGGGAGTTAGATGTTGTTGATCCATATATTTCTTTAAATGTGTCCTGTTTCTGTGCTCTGCAGTAAACTTAATAACTTAATTGGCTTGTCATTCAGTTTACTACTTTATTACTTTATGGGTTAAAGCTGCTGTAAGCGTTATTTTCTTTTTAAAATAAGTGTTAAATATCTCTGTATTCCAACAGTAATCACTGTTGGTCAGTGACCCATGTCTCTGTTCTGGTATCCCTGCCACCTTTATCCAGTCAGGACAGAACTCCTGTTCTGGTACCTACACTGGTAATGGAGGAACAGGGAAAGCTAACAATTCCAGCGCTCCCAGTGACGGGTTATACTGCCAAACAGGCCAAGTGATGAAGAACGCTTGAAGAGAAGAAAGAGGCAAAGAGAGTGGAGGGAGGGGAAAACAGATTAAAGCAGCTTTAAGGACCAGACCAGGGGTGCCCAAGCTTTTATTTTTTAACTGACTGTCCTCCTGTGCAAAGTGTCACTCTTCTCGTCATGATCATATTATTTATCATTCTTTGAAATTATTTTCATAATATATGTATATATATATATATATATATATATATATATATATATATATATATATATATATATATATATATATATATATATATATATATATATATATATCTCGGTACAAAGAGCATGACATGAATAATCATTTACTGATTAAATGTTCCGTGTGTAATATTAAATCACTAGGAGGACAGCAGCTTGTAAATGAATGTATTTGGCGCATTGCTCCTTTAAATCAGCGACCACCTGCTCCTCTGGCGTCACCATCCTCCGCAGGCGGCACGATGGCGATCGATACGGCAGCAAAATGTTCAAAGTGGGCTGTTTTGCGAAAATCTCGACATGCACAGGAAGAAAAACGCGGTCTGCGGGGCTGACTGACTCGACGACGGACGGACATTAACACTGATACCAAGTGTAACGTCAAGGTAGGGTTATTTCTGCTTCAACGTGTGTGGCTTTATTGGTTTAATCCCACACTCGGTGCTCAGAGGAAAAAAACAGTTACTCGGTCTTTGACGAGGCAGCCGAGATTTTTGCATCGACTTGTGCTGCTGTAGTGATGCAGACAGGTCGACAGAGAGGAGCTGAGGCTGAGACAAACACAGGTGTGAGGCTGAAACACGCTCAGATGGAGACAGGGGAGCTCACTGTGCAGGCTCAGTAGTGGCGGTATGTAAAAAAAAACAACTCCTTGATATCACTTGATGTCAGCCATGGATCATCAGCAGAGGTAAACACAGGTTGTGGTGCTACGTTGTAAAACACATCAGCACAGTCTGCTGAAATGAACCACATCTGGATGCTGTTTCCAACCAAATCTAACACGAAGAGAGAGACATGAACAAAGGACGATTATGACTGATCTGTGTCATTAGATCTGTTTTTCTGTACATGATCTCTGGCTGGAGCATTTCTCTCTGTTTGTATTGACACACCAGCCTCTTATCACCCATTGAATCAGTGATCCAGCAGCTGGGTAAAAGCACAGAACACAAGCAGCTGGGAGCCCCCTGCAGGAAGAGTCAGC
This sequence comes from Pagrus major, assembly GCF_040436345.1. Taxonomy (NCBI): domain Eukaryota; kingdom Metazoa; phylum Chordata; class Actinopteri; order Spariformes; family Sparidae; genus Pagrus; species Pagrus major. Next base: position 13,640,985 of record NC_133223.1, read on the forward strand.
TCACCATCCTCCTCCAAGTTATCTGCACCTCATCATCTCGAATTTATTCAAAAAATGTATTAAAGTTAGAAATGTAAATGTTATTTTTTGCCTTGTTTAATTTTATCCCACTGTTTCTTATTTGCCACCTCATTCCTTTTGTTCGTATTTTTATTTTTTCTCCTACTAGCTGATTTATTTCTGACATTTGACTGAATAAATGCCCAACTTCACTGATTCTATAATCTCTCTAATGAAATACCTCAGCATAGACATACATGTTTAGATTTTGACTTAAAGCAGCAATTTGTAAGATGTAGCCAGAATTTTTAACATTATCAACAGAGTGTGACGAAACAACAGTGTTGACATTATGTATATACTGTGTTGCAGAGATGTCTACTGAAGTTAGCATGCTAACCAGCTAGCCCTGGCTCATCCTGTCTAATGATAACACTTTGTACCACGAGAGGCAATAGTCTAGTCACTGGCTCCACAGCTAGTTGAGCCATAAGCTAATTAGGTGACGGCAGCTAGCTACAGCCAAGGATAGCTAGCAAATAGCAGCAGCTGTCTGTTGCTCTGTTGGTATGCTGCCACCTGTGTAACATGTTACGCCTTAAACTTTAGATATCATACAGTGACAAAGACTATCAGTCACTGTGTCCACAGGCCCCTTTCACATAAGACATTTTGACATGTCACAGAGGAAAAGCCCTGACGTAAATACATAAAAAAAAATGGCTGAATTCCATTTAGCTGCATCAGTATTGTTTTTGACTTACTTGGACACTTAAATAGAGCAAATCCATTGACAATGTGATGAGTAACACCTACTCCTCTGACAAGTCAAAATGTCCGCTGCACCAAAAGCCTTTTCCATCCAGGTGGTAGTTCACAGGGCATTAAACATGGAGGTTATGACCCTTAACTGGTCTTCTTGTCTCCCAGCTCTTCGGTGCCAGTCCACCTGGGAGGACCACATCTGAGACCTGACCTCAACACATCGTTAACGCTTGCACTGTCCCACCACCTGGAGCAGGAGGTGGAAACCATAGCAACAGACGTGTCTTGTATGTGTGTGTGTGTGTGTGTGTGTCCTGAGGATGCCTCTCTGTTTTATCAAGGTTGCATCAGAGTCTGAGGCGTCAGCCGAGATTCAGCTTCTGCTAAGCCGACCGAAGACAGCAGCGACTGTACCACGGGTAGGTACTAATACTTGTGTCAATGTGTGTGTTTCTATTCATGTGTGAAACATTACACATACTGTGTGTGTTGGTGGGAAGGTGGTGTGAATGTTTGTATATGCGCCCATGTGAATCTGTGCAGCTCAGCTGTTAATCATCAACCTCATTGGAGCCGGTGAGCAGCACGTCTCTGTCCTGTTTGACAATATCTTGTAATATGGCGTGTCTGTGGGTTGATCCCACGGTTTATATAACTGTCAGCATCACAGGGACGTCATTCCTCCTCTCACTGCTTCAAATGTGAAATTATCACTGAGTAATAGATCAGGGGGCTGCTCAACTTCTCTGATTATCTAATGAGACAGTCAGCGTTTTCTGTGGGTTGCCATGTTATGAGACACAATAATGTATGAGCCCAATTTCCAAAAAATTAGGACGCTGTATAAAACAAATAAAAACTGAATTAAATCATTTGCAAACTGTTGAGCGAGATCAGTTTAAAGAAGTGTTCCTGAGCCCAGGTAGTAATATCCTTTATACAGGTGTTTCACAAAGTGGGGGACTTCATCTCATCCTTGCTTATGAACGACTGAGCCTTTTCGAAGACGCTCCTTTCATACTACTGATACTATCATCTGTTACAAATTAACCTATTTACCTGTGGAATGTTACAAACAGGTGTTTTTTGAGCATCACATAACTTTTTCAGTCTTTTGTTTCAGCTTGTTTGAAACGTGTTGCTGCCCTCAAATTCAGAATGAGCAAAAGCAAAATCAGCACATTGTCTTTTTAGACTCTTGATCACTGATACCACGTGATACCAAAGGCGTTATACTATTGGCTCACAGACCTTGTTTGAAGCTTGAACCAACTGTCAGACTTCTCAGACAAACATAGATTAGACAATAATTTTGGACCCAACAACAAACATTTTAAAATTACTGATTTACAATCATAATAATGTTTTTAAAGAAATTAGAAACTTTTATGAGGGACTTTTCTACAAGCTCTGAAAATATACAGATAATTTGTCTGCATAAAAATCTTATCAATATGACCTTTCACATCCATCCATCAAAACATGTAATAGGTTAATTCTAGATTCAGTGCCCTTGACCAAGGCCCTGGTTTGGATCTGGAGTTGGTTTCTTCTTCTCCTTCTTCTTGAAATCATGGATTGCTCACGTTATCAGTTATTAACCTTTATGTATTTCGATTGTTGGTTTACAAATGGTTTTACTGTTTCACAAAGTATTTTAGAAACATGCAACATGTGGATGTTCTTGTCTTTCCATCTCAGATAATGCCATGGAAGAACAACTGCTGGAAGACGACCTAATGCGAACACCACCACAACAATCAAACCTCTACCTTCTTCTGGGCTGATATCCCCTGATAGTAGCTGCCATGGCTTTCTGTAATGAAAGCCGGCTGGAGGACTGTGACTTCATGGAGCCGGACAAAGCAGAGGAAACTTTCCCGTCGGAAGCTGCGACTCCCGTCATATCAGTAACTCTGCGCGTGACCCTGGCGGCCATTATGATCTTCATGATCACTATAGGTTTCCTCGGCAACGCTATAGTGTGTCTGATAGTTTACCAGAAACCTGCCATGCGCTCTGCTATCAATCTCCTCCTCGCCACGTTGGCCTTTTCGGACATCATGCTCTCCCTGCTCTGCATGCCCTTCACTGCCGTCACCGTGGCCACCGCTGACTGGAGCTTTGGGAGCGGCTTCTGCCGAGCATCCATCATGCTGTACTGGCTGTTCGTCCTGGAGGGGGTGTCCATACTCCTTATTATCAGCGTGGACCGGTTCCTCATCATTGTGCAGCGGCAGGACAAGTTGACCCCGCACAGAGCTAAACTGTTGATCGCAGGCTCATGGGTGCTGAGCCTGTGTGTGTCTCTGCCATCTGTGGTCGGGTGGAGGACTGGTGCGGCAGGTATGAGAGGCACCTGGGCGCCGCAGTGTGTGCTGGGGTACAGTGACTCTCTGGCAGACCGTGGCTACACAGTGCTATTGGCAGTAGCAGTATTCTTTGTGCCCTTTGCTGTCATGCTGTACTCTTACATGTGCATCCTCAACACAGTGCGCCGCAACACCCTGCGCATCCACAACCACACCAGTGAGCATTCCTGCCTGCCGGCCCTCAACCAGGTCAGCAAAATGAGACTCACTGGGCTGCAGCGGCCCCCTCAGATCAAGGTGGACATGAGCTTCAAGACCAGAGCCTTCACCACCATCCTCATCCTCTTTGTCGGCTTCTCCGTGTGCTGGCTGCCGCACACGGTGGTCAGCCTGCTGGCCGTGTTCAGCCGGCAGTTCTACTACAGCTCCGTCTTCTATCCAATCAGCATCGGCGCCCTGTGGCTCAGCTACCTGAAGACAGTGTTCAACCCCGTCATCTACTGCTGGAGGATCAGGAAGTTCAGGGAAGCCTGTCAGGAGTTCATCCCCAAGAGCTGCAGGCTGTGTCCCAGAGTGCCGGGCAGGAGCCGCAGGAGAGTGAGGCCCAGCAACATCTACGTGTGCAGCGAAACTCAGTCAGCTGTGTGAAGGCGAGGACGGCCAGCTTGTCAACGCACAAACGTGCAATGTTTTTAACTTGACCTTTCCTCATTTTAAGCAATCGGAGACTACTAAGGCTAAGAATCTACAGGGTGTTGACAAAATAATCGCCACAAGAATAAACTTTTAATCTAAACTTTTATGCCCACATGGCAGAGAAGTCCTTAAAGTGCTCAGAGAAATGGAGATATGCTGAGGAAGGGTGTGTCATACAATCAAAAGCTCCAGCGTAGCTACTGAATGGATCTTGTGGTGAGATTATTTTGTTTGCTGATTCCCAGATCAACGATGAACTTTGCAGTCTCAAGATATTTTGGTTAATTTAAAGGTCCAGTGTGTAGGATTAGGGCCAGAAATGGAATTTAATATTCATAATTATGTTTTCACTAATGTATAATCACCTAAAACTAAGAATCATTGTGTTTTAAATTAGAATGAGCCTTTTTGTATCTACAGAGGGAGCGGGTCCTCTCCCATGGACCCATGTTCATGAATGTATTAAAGACCTGGATATGGCCGCCAAAGTCCTTATAGGCAAGTCTTGGCACTCAGCCATCTCTGCAACGCCCCTGGCCAGTTGATCCAGGCTATCAAGACTAGGCTCCTATCTAAATTAATGGGCAGAGAGTCATAACTTCACTTTCAGTGGTCATCTGGACATACAAACAACATGTATCACATCACTAGTCAAATATGATTAAAAAATAAATACATTTCAAAAAACGCTTAAATACTTAGGTGACTTTGCCCCAAAATAAGGTTTCAAATGGCTGTTTCCCAAAGGTTGTACTTCTGCTACACATGCGCACGGTTTCACGTCACCAACTTCAGCTCATCTTACCAGAGCAATTCAACAAATGCAAGTTTAAAGTGATAGTTGGGGTCTTTTGATGTGGGGTTGTATGAGGTCATTATCCCTAGTCAGTGTATTACCTGCAGTGGATGACTGTCAGCTCTCCCCCTGTGTGAAGATGTATGTTAGCCACCTTGAAGAAGGCCCACCTAAAAAACAATATATATGTTTAAGTGTACGCTGTACTTTGAACATTTTTGGCACTTTACATTGCCCTCAGACAGCCCTTTCCTTTGGCACTACATCCCCTCAACCGTACATTGCTGTATTCCTACGCACAAGCACAACTGTGTCTGCCGCACGCTGTATTACGCCGCAGATCAGCTGTTTGGGTCGGACTTTCAGCAGCTGTAAGTACAACGCTCTGATTCCCTGTCGGTGCTACACACCTCTTCTCCACACAGGGGGAGAGCTGACGGTCATCTACTGCAGGTAATACACTGACTAGGGATAAGTACCTCATACAAACCAATACAACATACACATCAAACGACCCAAACTATCCCTCTAATGTCAAATATTTGAATAACCTCACCTTTCTTGATAATCCTGTGGATTAGCGTGATATCATCCTCTTCCACGATTATTAGAAGTCCGTCCATTATAAGAGAGACATCTATAAAGCAGTTGACTGGTCACCTCAAGCTGCAAAGTAGGTCAATTATGACTCTTTCTATGAAGACTTTTTGATCCATGGAGGTTTTATATCTGTAAAACTTTCCTTGAGTGGAGAAAAGCGTTTTAAAAATCTGTGATGTCATCACAATGGAAAGTCTATGGTCTGAGCGGGAACTTTTTTGGGCGTATGGGCCAGGTGAGCAATTCTGACTGGAGTGAATAGACCCCACCTTTGCATTCGATATCTAGTTCTTCTTATAAATCATTGGCCTTGTTGCAATGCCAAGTTTCTTCAGAAGCCCAGACCGGACAAACCAAATACCAACTCTCGAGAGGACCTTTCACTTTTTTTAGCAGCCACCCCAGGGGAAGGTGAGATGAGGAGCATTCAGATGGTTGTAATCTGCAACATCACCACCAGAAGCCACTAAATCCCACACACTGGACCTTTAACTTCATGGCCATTACGATTTACAAAACTTACTGCCATTTAAACAATCCCATACCCTCCATTGTCAGTTTACATCGCTGTTTCATAATTTGTTCCTGATGTGTTTCTTCAGTGTCATTCTGTTTTGTTCAGACTGTGGACTTTCTTTAAGTAGTAGTGGTGATAATAATTCTACTGTCAGTTATGTGAAGAGTTTCACAAAAAAGCATTCATGGTGTTAGTGTCCAGTGGTGTTCTCAGAGGAGAGTCTGTAAGCTTTTAACTTACAAACTGACTTTAACGAACTGTTGTGCTGAAACCAGCCTTATGTGAGATGAAGCTGTTATTTCAAACCTTGAGTGTGTTTACAAAGAAGCGTCTGTTATTGAGCTGTGAATGTTGGATGTACTGTTGTGTCATGAATGACCAGGTAAATAAACACTGTTTTTAAAAGAGGTTGCATCGACGGACTCGAGTGCTCGGACAAAAGATGCGTCAGCTGCTTTTATAATGTACATAAACCACGTTGGTACATAAAGGGAATAGATTGCCGAGTTGCTGGGATACTAGAGACATCTATTCACTGTGAGCTGATATACATCTACTTCACTGAGGACGACATAGACAGAGGTTTGTATTGTGAATCCAATCAGGTTAGGCAATCCCACTGGAAGAGTGAGGCCCGCACAGCAACTGTAACTCATTTTTCCCCAAGGAATTCTTGGAAATGCACTGGGTTACATTTTACATGTTTGGCATTTCAATATAGATAAATTATGAGGGTTGGAAGAATACAGATAGAAGTTGTATTGCTGTACAGCACAAAACAGGAAGATGGTGCTGTTCTTTCATTGCAAATTAAGTTAGCTCCATTTCGTACTGAATTCTGAGCTTCATCGCCAGACTGAATTGCCATTTTGTTTTCCCTAATTCATTCATTTATTCATCAGCGATTTTGGCAAGGATCAGGTGGTCTGAAAGTAGGTTAATAAACTGTAGGGAGGATTGGAAATTTGGTCTTAATTTATGTTTGTAATGACGTCCTGTGCTAGGGATTTTTTGGATAATCAGTTTTATTTTCCTAATCAATTGTTTAAAGATAGTTTAAAAATTCCCCTCAAAGTTAAAAAAACAAAAGCCTAGATTGTCAGACAGACTGTCAAGACTTGAGATTTACTATTACTTAAGAAAAGTAGGTAATTCTACAACAATCTTGTTTTATTTTTAAAGCACTGTGGTCAGTATTGTTTCATGGTTTAGACCTGAAACTCACATGATTCAGAGAAGAGATAAATCCCTAAATCTGATTATTTTTTGTTTATAACTTCTGAACCACAGGAAGAAAACAAGGAGTATTTTTTTATTGTCAACTATCAAAGCTGCTGTAATTCACTTTCTTACTTTCCTCTCTTCTCAATACATATTTATTCTTTAAAGTGGAAAGGGAAAGACAAACCAGGACTGTTTTGGTGAGTATAATTAAGCTTATGTCCAGTTTGAATGAAGTGTGTTTTATGCTGAGTTAACAAGGCAATCAAGCGAGAGAAACTTGAATTCAGGAGGTGTGTGTGACCACAAAATAGGAAGAGATTCCCTCAAGGCATTCCTGAGATATCCTAATCAAGAGAATGGGACGGACAGATGGATGGAGGGACATACGACATAAAATGTAGAGGCCCTTCAATGTATAAACTACAGGCTTGTCTCAATCAGTCATATATCCTTATTTCTCAATGATGTCCTGTTAAGTATTGAAAACAGGAACACCCCGTTCTCGATCAGACTAGATCGGATTTCAATGGAAAAATGTCATCAATCAGGACTCCAGTCCAGTGATTAGGATTTAACTTCCTGCAGACAAGACGACTCCAAACTTTGTGTCAATCGGGGGCCCCAAAACATGGAGGCGTTGTATTGAACTGGCCCTGGCTAATAGACAGACAGAGAGGTCCCTCTTCTGCATGAGCATGCTGCTAAACAAGCTGGATCCACTTCCATCTCATTGGATGGAACTGAAAACATACTGTATTGTTTATTGAATTATTAATATCAACACGTGTTTACACCAGCAAGTTTCCAAATTCATATGAGAGCTTTTTTTCTTCATACCACACCCATGTTCGTGAGCTTTCTGTGGCGGCTTCAGGTCAGAACAAAAATGTCCCTTCTCCTGACGTCTTTGTGGTGTCTGGAAATGACTTGTTAGATCCAGCTCCAAGAAGTGATTAAGTTAGGACTGTAATGTGATGTTGGAGCAACCATGAGATCTAAATTAAGATGGAAAGACCCGTGCATTGGTTGTCATGTGTTGGAACATTATTAGATGCATAGGCCTCCTTGTTTAGAAACTGCGATGCAAAACAGTGTTCGAAAGAGGGATTGCTCTTCTATACACCTAAAGCACATTGTAAATATGTTTTGCAGATAATTTGCATCATACTGACATTAATTTGATAAAAAAAATTATTACATTTGGAAATAAATCCAAAAATTCACAGAGTAAGATATGAAAATATTCCAGCTCTACATGTCGTTTTCACCCGCTGCTGTTGTCCAACTGTCTGTCACTTCTCTCCTACTGCTGTGTCTTGTCATAGTCTTGGTCAGAGCTGCTGTATCACCGCCGATGGTCCCAGTCCAGGCAGATTTAGGCCACTGATTGAGCCCTGAGCTAATCAGCTAACGGAAGATAGCTTCAGCCAAAAATAGCTAGCAAAGAGCAGCAGTTATTTGTTACTTAGGTGATATTATGCACCCAATGCTTTTGGAGCTACCTTTGAATTCTCACCATATTCTAAAAAATATCCCGTTAAGAATTAGTTTGCTGTAAGTATGACAAAATTTCACACAAATGCTTAATAGGATAAAACAATGAAGTGACGATATGTTATACCCAAAACGTCAAAGGTCAACATCACTGTTGCACCATAATGTTCTGCAAAAACACTTTTCTGGCCATAATTCAACACCATAACTCATAACACTAATCTTGAAACTGTGCTGATTGTATTGTATTGTGTCTTCTGTTCTGTCTGGTTGAAGATGCGTGTGAAGTAGCCATATTTCAGAATTTGTAGCTTCTCTGCAGCAACATCCACAATTGAATCATTTTCTGTTGTCATGACTACAATTTTGTGTTCTATCAGAATCAGCTGACTGTTTAGTGTTACTCTCAATAAAAGACACACAGCTCTAGTCAATCACAAGCTCTGCGGTTTTGCTGCTATTGAGCTTCAGGTGATCGTCAGGCACCATGTGAAGAAGCTCCTTTGTAAAACTACGCTCTAAGTGGAGGCGGTGTGTTTCTCATTAGACATTATTTGCTAGATTGTTGAAACATGTCAATATTGTCATAACTTCAATTTTGCCATAAATTACACTTGATTATATTATACGTTTTCCTTCCAAGCACTCCGAGAAAATATAGCATGGGACTGGACAGAAATGGCTGTAAACTCCAACTTTTGCCGGTTGGCAGAGATACACAATCACGAGGCTGTAATTCTAGTTATGGCTTGTCTAAAATCATTTGGTGCAGTTTGCTATTATAACATGGAACACAAAATTTCAGAAAAAGTGCAGAAGCATGGCTCCAATAAAGACACATAAGACTACTGTTTGTCACAATTGCAAAACATCAACCTGGAATGATATCAAAGGATAATTCTGCTTGAGTTTTATTTTCATAGTTGTGGCTGTAAATTTTATCTGATATAAATAACAGTACCCACCAAGTATGTTGCTGAGATCTGGGAACAAGGCGCCATCTGACCGGGTGAGACACATGACCAGGCTCTCCATTTATTTTCATTTTCAGCAGCTGCATGACAGACATTTATTGTTTATTTTATGTTGATAGAACAATCCTAACATTTTCTTATGAGCATGTTTTAACATATAGGGAGTTAAACTACACAAAGGGGATTACGTTTTCCACTGGGAACTATTGCAAAAGTTATGCTGTCTTTATATCTACACATAGTGAGTTTGTACTGTACAAACACAATGGACTGTGCAACATCACATTTACGCAAACAAAACACATTTGGCTAAACAATTATTATCTATGGACTGATTGAATAAATAAGTTTTCATTTTCTTAATGTTTAAATATAAGCTATTATTCTTAAGGAATACCTTTGGACAGCTGTTCTTGAAACTGCATTATGTCCTACAGATGTGCCCAAGGAGAAGTATCCTAACCTTAGACTACAGGACCATGCTACATGTTCCCTGTATTGATGGTAAATCTGCAGTCAGAGGTACTGGAGTAATTTGAGCATTTATAAGGCTAATGTCTAATGTTTTGTGAAGTCTGCAGTTAGCTCTTTTATTCTTGATAAAAATAAAATAAAATAAGAGACTGGATGTTATTGTAATGGGCATTGAAAACAAAGATTTCTATTAAGATCTGTGTCCACCCTGGTTTCTGCTGTCGGCACGCCGGGTTGTTATGACGCGGTGCATGCTGGGAGTAGGTGAGAATCAAATATGGCGACCTCCACGGAAAAAGATGGAAAGGCTGTCGGTGCCTCCAATGTGGATCTTTTACTGCACCCTGAGTTGTTGTCTCAAGACTTTATGCAGCTACTCTTAAGTGAGGTAAGTTAATGTTTATAGAGGAACGCGGAAAGTCCCATTTAATGCGGATGTTAAGGAGGGAAGGTGCCATAATGTTAGCAGCATACCGGCTAACATTCAGCATAGCTGTGTGTTTATATTAGCTGTTGCGTCAGCTTGATATCAGACGTTGCAAAGTGAGCTAACAGTTCTTTCTGTCTGAATCAGAAACATGTTAGTACCAAAGACTGTGAGAGTCGGGACCAGCTCACAGAGCTGTACCTCAGGCATGTCATCCCGCTGCCGCAGAGGACCCTGCCCAACACCCGCTGGGGCAAGAGGATGGAGAAGAGCCGAGGGAGACAGACACCGGCCGGTCACAGGTCAGACAGGTAGCTCTACTGGAGGACATTACCTTGTTTTCATGGGCAGTAAGTTTGCCCCATTGTGCTATCATCACTTAGTACATCACTCTGTGTTTTGGTCAGCCAGTGTACCATAACTGATGGGGAAAATACAAACTGAAGCCCAGTTCTATCTTTTTATTGCAATGTGGTCACCCCAGTCTCTCATAGGCTAGTTTAATATAACAGTGCCGTTTTTAGATTGGCAATACGTCCAGCAGGTTAGACCCGTCTGGTTAACAGTGGTGTGGGAAGTATTCAGCTCATCTACTCAAGTCAAAGTACAAATACAACACTGTAACACTATTAAAAGCAATATGAAATGACAAATTAAAGTCCTGCATTGAACACTTTTCTGAAGTAAATTTGTGATGGTGTTTTTCGCTATTTTCAGACAAACCAGACACCTTCATAGTGTTTGTCCAGCCATACCCGATAATTACCTAAAGTGATAGTTGGGGTCTTTTGATGTGGGGATGTATGAGGTACTTGTCCCCAGTCAGTACAGTGCTCTGCTTCCTGTCAGTGCTAGGCGCCGCGTCTCCACACAGGCGTAGAGCTGATGGTCATCTACTGCAGGTAATACACTGATAAGTAATACACTAGGGATAAGTTTCTCATACAGCCCCACATCAAAAGACCCCAACTATCACTTTAAATTGAATTTCAACAGCTCACAATAATACATTGTTTATCAGTGTATAATTATATAGTTATAGTAGATACAAAATATTTCTTTTGTCAATCAAGTAATTGTTTTAGTTCTATTTGTCTTGGGTAGTTAAATTTGTAAGAAAACCTGATATTTTATAAGGTCTTCACACGTTTTGAATTCACATACTTAATTTGTGAAGTCAGTAGTAACTAAAACTGTCTGATATTTGCAGAAAAGTACCATATTTCCCTCTGAAATGTGAGGGAGGGAGTAGAACTATAAAGTGGAATGAAAATACTCAGAGTACAACTACCTCATATATGTAATTTGAGTACAATATTTAATGTATTTAGCATTGATATACTAGCTGGGGAAATATTGGATTCTCTATCGCATCATTTTGGTCACACTGGCCACACAAGTAAAACATTTAATTTTATTAACAATCAAAGGGTCTCTTTGAAACAATTTGTTGTAATTAACATGTATTAATCACTTTTTTTATCAGTCGTATGTGAGCGAATTGTAATGTGATGTGAAAAATGAGACCTTCCCAGTCTCTCTTGGTTGCCCAAAGAGCCTGAGGATGATTTGTTGAACTTGTTTAATGTTGCTGGACTGTGGATTTCTTTGTGAAGGACTCAGTTCAGATTTTCCACGACAGTCCAAAGGATGTGACTTTATGCATGTTCTCAAGTTCCTCGTCTAAGTGCCTCACTCCGCTCCACGAACAGAGAGCAATAGTAGCTAACATTGGTTTAGAAATGGAGTCATGCTGCAAATACAAACTAACCAGCTTCCAGTACAACACAGAAGTTCCACAGAGCCCTCCAGTGTGTCTCTCCTTCCACTGCAATGTGTGGCGAGTCAAAAAATAATAACAAACCAGTACAGGTGAGGGAGCAATCTCGGCACGCTTCCAAAATATGTCCGCATAGAGCAGAGCTTCTTCCTTTGCACCTGCCTGAAAATAGAGCCCTGACTGTCAACATGAGTGTTAACAACTGATTATTGTTGTCGTTGTTTTATGATCATTTCCAGCTCCAGTAACGACCACCATAGGAAAAGGCCTCTGATTGTGTTTGATGGCAGTTCCTCTCACTCTGGCCCGCTAAAAGTAAAGAAACCAGAGGGAACCAACGTGCCAACAGGAATCACTGACAGGTTAAAACCTCCCCCTGTTGCAAACCTGTCCAACCCCATTCGCAAGTTGTCTGCAAACACATCTTCCACCTCTTCATCCATTAATCGCAGCAACGACACAGACACAAACCTGAAACGGGGAGCAAACAGCTCGGTAGGAACTCTTAGTTATGTCAACTCAGTAATACACAAATTTACTGTGTGATTCAAGGAAAATGTGCACAATTATCAACTTTGTTCTGTGTTTCTTGTATTTAATTGTATCGTTTGCATAGTGATCGGGAGGGAAATCATGTAAGACAAACACTGAAACAGTACTTTCAAAATACAGGTGATTATTTGATATCTAATATATTGAAAGAGAACCACAATCACTGTGTAAATGAAGATGAAAACAAACCCCTAAGATACCAAAGAAAAAGTGTTTTTGTGAATCAAACCTCTTCAGTATTTGCAAAACAAACACTTAAAAAAGCCAATGGATCAGCAAAAACATTGTTAAGACATCATATGTTACATTGACCACTTTTGTAATACTTTGTTCTTGTTTTCCATCTCTTCAGGAGTCAGTGAGTTCTCCAGAGGTAAAGAAAAAGATCCAGCATGTGACATGGCCCTGACCTCTGACCCCTGACGGGAACTGACGGGAGCTCAGGCTCTGAAGGACAGACCACTCCCCTCCCACTACATGTTGTTGCCCACTGCCTGTGTTCTCCCCATCATACGGCATCACAAGAGGGAACAGAAAACCCTTTAACCTGTGTGTCGAGGCCACCTCTCGACAAGAAGGTGTGGTGCTGTGGAGGTCATCCTGCTTTTCAAGTCACAAGCTTCCATGTTGCTTCCCACAACCTCAAGTGGCCTTACCATCAGTAATCAGCAACTCCTCCACTCCCATGGAGACCTTCTACAGGACATAACAACAACACAACATTTTTTTTCCCGAAACACCATTTGATCTAATTAGGGTTGTTGGTATACTTTGTCTGTGCATGAGTTGGTTTTGGTAAGATGGCCTCCAGTGCTGTGAGAGCCTGTGGACTGGATTTTGTTTAAAAGACATTATCATTTTTTTTGTTGTGGTTTTGAAGTCCTTTAGCTTCCCAGTAGTGTTCCTTATCTATTCAAATCTGAACCTTCACATTTTGGCCATAATATGTATGTTTTAAAGTAGAGCTGCATGACACACAGTTTTTCCTACAGAATGGCTGTGTGCTTCTGGCGGGCCATCGGTATTTGATGACCTGAGAATGAGTCAATTGTCGTTCATCAGACGAGCTTTACTAGTTTGCCCACATTACATAGTGTTGCTTTAATTGTCACTGGCTTTCTCTCTCCTCTCTGTATCTCTGTTTCTGTTTTCTCTCTACCAGCAACGTTATCTGCTTTTTTCGTCAGCAGTAAATTTGTTATGAAGTCGCCCAAAAATCACACCTCGCGTTAGAATTCTTTTCACCCTTCACTCTGTTGTCATAACAGCAGGTTAGCTGCGTGTGGAGAGAGCTTGTTAATTATGTAGCCGATGAAAACCACCGAATGAAATCTCAACAACCAGGTGCACACCCATAACCGATAATTACCTGCTTCTCATGGCCAATACCAATACGATAACTGAATTTCTAACCTGTAATTTATGCGTACCTGAGGGCTAGAAAGACTGAGATGTAGTGAGCAAAGATGGATGATTTCATATTTCATAGCTCGAATAAGAGGTGTTGTGTTGAAGACCTGTAGACTTTTTCCCTCATTTGAACATGACCGAGGGAACTACTCACAACAGACAGGATAAAATGTGCACTTCGGCTGCACCAAATAAGGCAATGCGGCACCTTCCCACAAGATTGTTTTTGTGCTTTGGAATGTATTGACCATGATGCAATCAGAAATTAACATTTTATTTCTCTGATTCACTGCTTTGTTCTCATTAATGTCGCTCCTTCTCTTCATTCATTCATGCTGCTCTGTGTAGTGTTGTAGTACTCAAGATCGGCCTTGGTCTCGAGACCGGTCTCAAGACCATTTTTTGAGGTACTTGGTCTTGTCTTGGAATCAAGGGCATTTTTACTCGGTCTTGTCTCGGTCTCGGACTGGGCGCACTTGGGTTTTTTGAACGAGACTGGTCAAGACCAACGCTGATAGGCTTTTTGTCCATGCCTTACAGATAAGAGTGAAATAGGACCCTCTCAAAAACAGCTAATAACTTCAAATCATTGGTAGTGTAAAGATTTCCCCCAGCTGCAGCTGCTACCTGCCCGGTGTCAGTGTGAGAGTGACTGACACGCCCCCCTGCACACTTAAATAAAAAGAAAACTCACATTTTGATGTTTTGTTATGATTTTCCTTTGATATATATGGTCTTGGTCTTGTCTCGGTCTCGACCTCTAAAAGTCTTGGTATTGTCTTGGTCTCAACCTCCAAATGTCTTGGTCTCGGTTGGTGTGGTCTTGACTACAACACTAGCTCTGTGTCACTCAGTCTCTCTCAATAAGCTGTGAAGTAGGTGCCAACTTTGAATACTGTTTTTACAAACAGCTACCGACAAATCCTGCATAGTATGCCTCTAAATGAAGGTTTAATAATAGTAAAATAGCATCATCTTGTACCTCTGAGCTCAAATCTTCGAACACTTTCGCCACTATATGCTTTCACTGTCAGCAAATCTCTATGTGTGGGGGTTGAGGGAGTGGAGGGTATCAGCGCTGTAACATACATCACTTTGTTTGCTAACAGCTAAGTGGGAGTGTCCATTTTAAAAACCTGGGAGCACAGATGGAGTCGCCCTTTAAGAGTTTGTAATTGGTGGTTCTGTGACTTGACTGGACAGACTGATTTTCTAGAAAGTGCCATAGACTCTCATTGAGACTGTGATTGTCAAAATGACGGACATATCTAAGAGGTATTGCGAACACGTTATGAGGCAAATAATATTGAATATTTGATGAAATATTCAGTTTTTCTCTGGTATACCTTAAAAAAAAACAAAAACAAACCACATATCATGCTGAACTTAATGCGAAAATTTTGAAAGAGTAGTAGGTGTCGATTTGTTCTCCACTGAGTAAACCTCACTGTTTTCAGATTGTTCAGGGTTTTTTAAATATTAATGTAACATTACATGGAAATGGTCATTATACTGCTTAATAGCCATTTTGACACACAGGAAGCAAATATTTGAATATCAGCTAGACCAAGAAAAATGTCTTTTTGAAAGTATATTTATTTTGAATTGGGGCCAGTTGACTTTGCAGTTAGTTTGAAGTGGATGTAATCAGAGTTCATCAAAAACACACAAGAACAATTACCAAGCATTTTGAATCCATTGTCATTTTTGTACCAACAGTTTTTAAATAAATTATGTCAATACAATGAATCAGTTTTGTCGATTTAATTAAAGTAGAGAAGTCAGAAGCTTTGTGACCCATGTCTGATATCCTGGTATTATAACATAAACGGTACTAAACACACTCTTAAACTAATATTGTTGTAAGAAATGAGGGAAATCTAAAGTCCTCTTAAGGAAACAATTTTCAGTAACTTTAATATCAAGATTGTGTGCATTTTCTCCTCCAAATTTGGCAATGGAAACATTTTTTTAGATTAAGTTCAAATAAAGTTAGCCATTATAAGAGTAAAGACACAGTTTCAGTAAACTAATTGAATAGATTAAACTTTATTGTCCAGCTGAGGCAGGAAAATGGCCTTTGGTAAGAGCAGATCTCATTCACAAAACCTCTACTAAAACCTCTACTCACTTCATCAAGCTAATCCATGCACACAGCAGTGATTATTATTACACTTCACGTCTATATTAATACTGTAAATTTATTTCACAATGCTTCATACAGTGTCTGTCTGAAAACATGTTGCTGTTTCATAAGCAAATCTCTTTACATTCATGCCAAAAGTTATTTTATTAGTAATTACTTTTTTCTCAGAGTGAACATTTAACTTAAATAAACTTTCTAAATTCAAATAACACTGTTATTAGTCTCTGTTTCATGGCATACAACAATGTACATTCATAGTAATGCTAGTTGTGAAGATGCTGTGCTTTAGTAGTATTTATTTTTTTAATTTATTTATTTATCTCATTACTCTGTCATTACATGGTTATCAGATCAGATGTATCTGTCGTCCCTCAGACGAATCAGATGTCCTTGCCGCACTCCGGGCACAGGATGTCATCACGTTCAGTCAGGAAGCCACGACCGACCAGGGACACGGAGCACTTCTTACAGTTGAAGCAGTCGTTGTGCCACTGGCGCTCCTCAAAGGAAATGTACTTGCTTCCTCCAAGGCCTAGAAAGAGAAGAAGTACGATTCAAAATAACTATAAACAATCCTGTCGACTCATAGGAAGAATGATAATTTGATTAGTTATGATTACCACTGATGGGGGTGGTGCAGGAAGCACACTTCTTGGCATAAAGGTTGCAGAAGCAGTTGAGACAATAGGCAAAGTCATCTCTAGAGGTAAACCTCTGGCCAGTCAGCTGCTGCTTGCAGCTGGTGCACAGGAAGCAGTCCTTGTGCCAGGGCTGGTCATGATAGGTCACCCCGCCTGTGGTGATGGGCTGATAGCAGGGAGCAAGACAGCAATGACATACTGTCACACATCTTTCTTGCACATACAGGAGGTGTAATCATGCTTCTCTGAGTTAAGATGGAGAAAAATACAGTTATACTTTAAAAACCAGCTACTTTTGAGAGTCGTGTCTTACCTTCTTGCAGTGCACACACTGCATGGCAAACTGCTTCTCATAGCAGGGCACACAGAAGTTGTGGTTGTCCTTAGGGATGAAGCTCTTGGTGCCAATAGGCTGCTGGCATCTCTGGCAGGTGAAACAGGTCTCATGCCAGCTGTTCCCCTTGTGCTCCATCTTCCTGGAGCCTTCAGAGAAACATAAAGGAAGGGAGTGAATGGAGAAAAAAAGAAGTGGTGAAATATTCACGTCAAGAACTTTTGGTCCAATTTATGGAAAAACTTGAGTTTAACTTCATTGTTCCTTAATAACAGCTACAGAAATATAAGGCATTTCCTGGATGTTAGGAATGTTAGGCGTGTGGCTCTGTGCTTCTCTGTGCACTGATGTTCTATTTTCAAAATACACATGAGCAAAGAATACATACCCAGTACCTTCTGTTATACCCCCAGGTGAGCTGCATTATTCTAATTACAGTATGAGGAGTTTAAAATGTCAAACCTAACCTAAAAGAATAGATCTTGCTCTTCATCTCCCCTTGATATTTGCTGTTACTGGTGGTAAGGCTGTTCCATATTTAGAGGTCATGTATCTTGTGCTTTTTCCACCTGAACAATATTGTTTTAAAGAAATCACCATTAAAGGAAACTCATTATTTAGTGCGCTGTAAGGACAATCAGGAGATTGCATATTTACATGATGCTATAGGAGCAGATACAACATGACAGCTCCCTAACAGTGAAGCTAAAACAATCACCATTGCTCCCCTGGTTGCTGGCTGCAGGACAGGTCATAAACACCGCCTCTCACTTATAAGTAGATGGGCCAAATTGAAAAATCAACATGCATGTCAAATAAATTTGAGTTAACTTTTCTGATGAGTTTTGTTTTAATGAGTTATTTGATGCTATCTGATCACCACTGGTTTACTGTGCATACAATATATGATATATTTGCCAGCATCTAAATGTAACATAGTTTGTGTGTTTGACTCTCACGTACTGAAATATCTTGGTTGGTGAAGCGTGGACATTTTCGTGAACAGTTGTATTAATATACATGATAATAACAGTCTAGTTCAGGGTGACAAGGACAAGGTTGAGCAGCAAGTGAGCACTTTTAAGTGTTATCGACTTTAATGTCCAACATATATGATTTAGAGGGATCATAATGAAATATAATATTCATGACAATGTTTTCATTATTGTATTATCAACTGTAAGTAAGAATGAATGTTATTCGTAACTTCAGAATGAGCCATGTTTCTACAGCAGCCCAGAGTCAACAAACCAGACACTAGCTCCGGAGAGAGCTAGTTTTAGCAGCTATTGCTAGATGCCACTTAATCCTACACACTGGACCTTTAACTTAGACATGTTGCCCTCTACCTACCTGGCATGATGGTTTTCTTGCAGTCATGGCACTTGGAGGAGTACTCATTGGAGTAGCACTCAGTGCAGAGCAGCTGTTCATCCTTGGTGGAGAAGGGCTTGTCCACCAGTGAGCGCTTGCACTGGAAGCACTTGAAACAGTCCTCGTGCCAGTGACGGTCCTTGTAGGACAGATCCTTGAGAAGAAGAACAGCAGATTGAAAGCGATACACCGCAAATACTACAAGGCTTACCTAAGTATTGGCTTACATTTTAGTGAAAAATATCTAATTACACTTGATGTAAGACAGAATCACCAAGAAAGTAGAAAGATAGTGAGTGGGACTTGTTTTTGGACAATTTTCACTTGTTGTTGGCAGATTTTTACTTTATTATCAGCAAGAAGCAATTTTCTTTTTAAAAATGAAGCATGTCATGGATCATTTGTACATTTGTTTGTGACATCACTTACCCTGGAGTTGCAGCCAATGGGCTTCTTGCACTCCTCACAGGTGTTGGAGTACAGGCTCTCGTAGCATTTCACACAGTAGGGATTCTCCTCTCTCAGGACATACTTCTTCCCAAACAGGGACTCCTTGCAGTAGTGGCAGTCGTAGCGCTCGGTCATCTTGACCCGGAGTCACTCAGCTGAGAGAGCGAAGAGGACAAAGAGACACAGAAAGAAAGAGGAGGTGAGGTAGAATTTCACATGAATAACAGCATTCACTGGATGATGAAAGACTATTTTCCATATTCTATCGCCTGAATGACATTAGGTTTGTTAGACAGTTAGGTCTCTTTGCTGCAGCGTGTAGAAATTTCCTAGAGATTGTAAATTCCCAGAAATGAATGTCTTCGAGGACACGCTTATTATCAAGACTCTTCACATTACAGCCTTTTTCCATGTTGCATTTCTCCGCCTTCATCTCTTGGCAGTCCTTCATTTTGTTCTCGGCGTCAGGAGGAGAAGGTGACAGATGAGGAGGTTATAAATAACCCCTATCAGTCCTGCTTAGAGACAGTCAACTTTTGCCCCGGTGCATTCCAACGCTCGTCATGCACACTGTACAACGACCCATCCATCACCTCACGTCCAGCTGTCAGCACCAGAGCACAGTATCCCTTGTCATCCTGTGTGTGTGTGTGTGTGTGTGTGTGGGTGTGTGTGTAAATGAGCGAGTGTGTGTCTCAGTGTGTAAGTGGGTTTGAATGGCACTTGTAATAATGGCTGCTCACAATCTGCAGCTGTTTGTGGTGCGTCTGTTAAGCCCTCTGGTTATCCCACCTGTGCTTAAATACTCTTACTCTCTGTTGACGGAGGATAGTGTAGGCTGTATATTTAAGTGTATGTGTGTGTCTTTGTTAGCCTTATAGAGAAGATAAGATGGTCACTCACACACACTCACATACTCTTTTATTCTTCTTACTACATGTCCCTTTATTCCTCAGCAAAGCTTTAACCATATTAAATACATTTCCCCTATAAATTCCCTTCTGGCACTGCTTAAGTCTTTTCTGCATTTCTTAATTTCTTGCCTTCCTGTTTTTAGTTTATCCTTAATAATTCCTGTTATTTTGCTGTTTTATCAGACTGTCAGAACTTTATCTATTTATGATCACTATGTAAGCCCACCTCAGTGTTCAAACATAATCTCTGTGAGTGATTTGTGATGTTCCCCACACTCAAAAGGTTATCATCTTTTATTTGGCTGAATGAAACTGAGACGTTTAATCTGCCTGTCCTTTCTGCTCTGAGTTATTGTCAGCCCCCTCCCACATTCCCTCATTGTCTGTCTCCCGCCATGACTCACCTAGCTTATGTAAGGATTTATCTGACTCCTAAAAATAAAAAAAGGATAATCTGAACTGCCACAAATAAAACCTTGAGCTATCCAGACATGTCAGGCAGCTGTTTCCCAGCTTCTGGGGGTCCCTTTGATGCGGCCCCATCTGGGAGTCTCACGGTGCAAATCGCTTGATGCCAAACTGAGCTACAGCCCGGTCTATCCCGAGAAAGTTCCAGTAGGTGTCACCCAGACCATCAGCTATCTGGATTAAAAGTGGAGCCAGATTCTTACTTGATTTTTGGGCTGATGGCGATGCCACATTTTTTGCAATAATCCCTCAAATGTGGTTATCAAACACTTGTGACCAAGACATTTAACAGAGGTATTTTACAGTTTAACAAAAGACTTTATTGTCTAAAATGACAGCAATGCACTAAAACAGTAAACTTCACAAGGAATTTAATAATTATAAATCATCCCAAGCTTATTTTTTTCATTATTATCTGAATAAAAGTTTTAATATCAGCATATCAAGCAACATATATGCTGAAACTGATTTATCTGTGACATGTAACATTTGGGGGTTTATTTGCTTAAATTTGCAGTTATTTCACTATTTTTTGCAAGTAAGTCTAGTTTTTAGTCAGGCTGAACACCTAACATCTGTAACTCTTTAACGGCACTTCCAGAAAGGTGCATAAGACTGTCTTTAAAAATGTTATCCAACCATCTAAACTGCAACTGCAACCGCAAGCCATAAACAACTACTGTCTGACAGTGAGACCTCTACACAGCTTTTTTACATCCGTTTTCTACTCTTCCAAATCAACTGTTTTCTGGAAATTCTTGGTCAATTCAATAAGTAAAACACACGCAATAGCCTTGTAAGTGGATAATGGACTTAAATGTTGAATCAAATTAAGCTCTCAGTTGAGAATGCTCCTGTCAGATCCCATCCAAACTCAAACTAAATGCAAAATTAAACGTTTTCAGTAACCCCTTTCACCAACTGTTGAATCACAAGCTACTGTACATACAGTAGATAATACTGATCTACTATTGAGAGATCTAGCAGGGACTTTTCTGCACTTTGAAAGTGTGACTACAAGATTTATACTAAACCATACTATACTGTGAAGTGGGTCAAATGCTGTAAAACCACAAAAAAAAGCAAAAGAACAGACCACTTTGCCAACACTAAAGTCACTACTGTGTAATAAAAAGCGAGGAGCAGACATCTCTATCAACACACACAGTTTTTTCTGGAGTGTGAGATGAGAAGTGGGGGGAAAAGAAGGGTGGAAATGAGCTCTGAGCTGACAGCTTTTTGGACGAAAATAGAAAATAAAAGGATTTAATGAAAGAAGGAAGTCAGGCACCGTGTCTGAGACAGAAAGTGCTGAGCGAGAAGGAGGTGGTTAAGTAGTGAAGGTACTGTGCAGGTGGAAAGAGGGAGAACATGAGCAGACGGGTGGGGAGGCAGGCGCACAGTGAGCAGCTGTGCCCCGGAGGATGGAAGACACGGTGGATAAAGACCAGTGAAATGGGTGGAAAGATGGACGAGGGAATGGATGGAGAGTGGAGCAGCTGAACAGAGTCGGGTCTTACCTTCCTATCTGAGGAGTGTGTGCCTGTGCGGAGTCTGGGGCAGACTGAGAGAGGAGGCTGCGGGAGAGCTGAAGTTACTCCTGATTGCATTACTCCACCCATCAGGGGCTAATTGAAAGCAGGGGAGGGGCAACTGCAGGGGGGTAGCCAGCAAGGGGGCAGGGAATCTTTTTTGAGATGATCTATAAATACAGCGGCGCTTCACAGAGATAACCCCAAGGCCCCCTTTCACTTGCTCATCCAGTCACCAGCAAGACCGTGTGGCCATTTAAGGTCACTCAGTTGTTCACTCTCTCACTTACATTTTACTTCATCCTTCCAATATTTTTGTTTCTCCCCACAACAGCCTGATCATATCATCCCTCCCTATCTCACTTCCTGGAGGAAAGAAGGTCATTCTTCTCATTTACTGTTTTCATTTAATCAGAGATATCTGCGGTTATCATTATCATAATATTACACACAAACCAGTGGTGGAAAGCACATTTAATCAAGTGTACAATTTAGAGGTACTTGTACTTTTTACTCCACTACATTTATTTGACAACTTTAGTGAATACTGTTTGCAGATTTGGTTTAATAAAAGAAAATATAATCAACAAATGAATTATCATTATAATGTGTATGTGATAGTTATTTCTACACATATATACTGTTCATAAACACATTTGTGCCAGGGGTGAATGTAAACAACAGCAACATGGTGATGATAATGTGGTTGTCATCCTCACATTAAAAGTTTGACATCTGGGAAACACCATCCATCACCTTTGACTGCGTGTGAGCACCAAGCATTGATGTAAGTCTAAAACAGTCCACCTTGTTCCACTGAACACTGAACACTGAACATGGTCCGTCCGTCTCTGATTTCCAGTTGTTTGGCCACCTTTACCAGCTTTGTCATTAAAGATATACCTAACATTCTGCATTAAAATGTCAGAAAACAACTATATACATCTATATTTTGTTGAGTTGTGTACTTTCTCTTTCCAACAATGTTCAAACCCAGGAAAATCTGTAATTTTGTCTAGCTAACATGGTATGTTTCATTTGGTCACCTGTCACTATAACTTTTGGGTGAGCGTTGCAAAGTAAGGAAGGAAGTCGAGGAATGTGACTAAACATAACATGAATTAACGTATATTTAATTATAATCCTGTTATATAATACTACTTACTTATTCAAAATTCTGCACAATGAGAAGTTTTATTGTTAAGTATATTGTAAAACTTAAATGCATGACATTAACTTGTAACAGAGTTCTTGCTACTTTCACTTAAATACAATAGTACTTCCTCCATCTCTGACACACACGCACACACACACACATACACAATGCACACTGTTACCAAATGCCAGAATCTTCCTATAGACTGATGCATGATGGAAAGGATGCCAAGGGTCAAATGTCAAAAATTGTTGTCCTGTGAGATTTTGTCCCTATATATGTCTCATCTGTCTCTACCTCCCTGTATTTTACTCACAAGGGAATACGCATTCAAGCCCAGACCTCCAACGTGTCGGGTACAGTGTCCAGGCCCCGTAATGACAGACACCTACATCGTTTCTAAGAAAATTCTGGCACTATTTTCTGCAGCCCCACACTCTCTTGTTCACACACCACCCTCGTCCATCAACCCCGCGCTCTTCCTAATTCTCTCTCTCTCTCTCTCTCTCTGTCTGTCTGAAGCAGGTTTTCCTGACCCGGTGCTCCCTGGACACTCTCCAGTTAGAAAATGCGTCACTAGATTCAAGGGCTCTATTTATAGACAGCCATAAAGAGAAGGGTGCATCACAGAGTGTTGTGTTTGTGCTGTGTTTCCATGTGCATGCATATATATTCGTGTTTGTATGAGTTGTATCATGTATAAAAAGAGATCTTTTCAGGCATGCTAGTGGCATAGTTACAGGTCAGTCTGCTACTTTGGACCTGTAACTCGATCCTCGATTGATATGGTGTATCATTCATTCATGAACTCTTGGTTCGCAACTTTATCGAGTGAACAGTACTAACTCTGTTATTATTGCTTAGCAGCGGCAGCTGGTGAAAATTTTTTTTCAAAAGTAATTTGAAAGATGAGCTATAACCAGTAGGATGCGCCAAAGCACCCGACTGGTGCATCACACCAGTCTATTTAAATAAATTAAAATTAAAATACTCTGCTTGGAACAGTATTATTTGTCTGATATGGTTTTTCCACAAAAAAAGGTATAATTACCACATTAAAATGACCCCACAAGTTTTGCAAACATTCCCAGAGCCCTGCTTATCAAACCTAACACTCTTCATTTACTATCACAAATGAGCAGCAAAAAATGACATTCAAGAACCTGGAAACAGCAAATGTTTGATATTTTAGCTCGAAAAATGACTAAAATGACTTAAAACAAGTCAGCACTCCTGATTTCTTCAAAGATGTGCTCTCTCAAAACTGGGGGTTCATTCTGTACTGTCTTAGGTGTTCCTTTAAACACAGACGCACTCTGCAGATGTTCTTGTACTGCTGCATCTATTGATGCAGCCCAGATTTTCTGAGCGTACACTTTCATCATGGCAACGCAGGGCTAGCTCAAACGCACCTCAGAACTTTACACAGTCTATTATTTTAAACAAGATGTGCCTGTTCCTGTCAACCTCCTCGTTGTGTCTTCGGATCCCTATCCTGTAGCCTTCATCAAGCTGAGAAGCGAAATTTACTCTACCAAACATGCCAAGACCCAAAGCATTTTCCATGTGGCTCTTAACTTGTTCATGTCTCTTCACTTTTTCTGCAAAGTGTTTTAAATTGGTCATACCTGAGTGGATCCATGCCGGTTCGGTTCCTGCTGTTTGAAAAAGGAGGCCGGGAAAGCAAAATAAGATGCCGACCTCACTGCATGCAGAACGCCACGACTTCTTAGCAAACCGGCTTCATGAAAAAGACAGGGTGTACTGTCTTCCTCTGCCTTGTGCTTGTTGTTTTATAACAATGTCGGCTGGTCGGGTCTGAGCTCTTTCACTCAAAGCTTTTCCTGCAGTGTTCTCCTCTCAAACAGTGTTGTTTTCAGCGACTTAACTGAACTTTCTTTCTTCTTTCTTTCTTTGTTTCTTTGTTTCTTTCTTTCTATCTATTCTCCACAACTCACTTGATCATTGAAGGCTCCTCCAACTCTCTGCGGACTTCTACGTCACCTTCTCCTACGTTGATTCCTATTCGCGCTGTTTATCACGGCCTTGGGGTGGTGAAAGTCAGCGCCCAACAGGCTCATTTTTAATCTAATCCTTTGTTGCAGATTATACATGTCACATATTAACTATATAATATTTTGGTTGCTGTTTTTAAAATATAAAGTCTTATTCAGTGAAGGTCGATATGATTCTTCTTCATGTGGAAGTATCGCCAATAATCGTTTCCTCACTGACCTCACCAGTGACCTCTTCAGATTCTAAAAATGTGCTAAGGCACATGTCAGCATGCTAACATGCTTAACTATGATGGTGAACATGGCATACATGCTAAACATCAGCATGTTAGTGTTGCACATGTTTGTAGGCTATGTTAATGTTAGCATTAGCTCATAGCACTGCAGTGTAGCCTCAGAGAACCCCTAGCATGGCTGTAGATTCTTAACCTTGTTAAATTAGCCATGGTATGGAGATATAAGTAAAAGTTGTGCTTTTCTTTTAATACTAAAACAATGTTTTCTTTACTGCTCTTAGATGTAATGTTCTCCAAATATCAGCTGACAAATTAGATTAGCACCAGGGACTTTTTATTCCCTGTTTAGAGGCAATCCTGTAATGATTGCCACCCTAACCATGTTTTAAGAGACAACTTGGACAAGGGCGAAGCTGTGTTGTTCTGTAGTAGGCATAATTGAAGTCAGATGTCAGTTTGTCAGACAGAAGAGGATGTTGTATAAGTTCCCAGGACAATACTGGAAACAGTTTTAATTTGATTACTCTGCCTAACAGACATGTGGCATCTTTTATGATTTACTAATAATAAAAAAAAATAAAAGGATTTCTCTGATAAAACTTGAGCAAAGATCCATGTAGAAACCACATATGTTCAACATGTTTCTCTAATAATACTTAACTATTTGATTCAGGAAATCATGTTTATTCACTTAACCTGAAACATGTGGTCTAATGAATGCCTCAAGGCCAAATCTTTTTTATGCCCAGAACTACCCTCTCATGCCCTCAGTCCTTGCC
This sequence comes from Pagrus major, assembly GCF_040436345.1. Taxonomy (NCBI): domain Eukaryota; kingdom Metazoa; phylum Chordata; class Actinopteri; order Spariformes; family Sparidae; genus Pagrus; species Pagrus major. The sequence goes on from NC_133223.1 coordinate 13,667,051, forward strand.
TCACAGCCCCAAGCCTTTACATTTTGCCTGAGTCCAGCAGGCACACAGATGTCCCTCCCCCGCTCTGTGCTCTGGATCGAGGCCTCCACCTCAGCTGCTAAGGCCAGGGGATAAATGTGCAGCTGTCTGGGCATTGCAAGGCTATCGTGATGTTAAAGCCTGGTGCTTACTTCTGCTGGAAATACAGCCATGTGGAAAGGTCAAGCCAGGCAGACCCCATCATCACCAGTGGACCGTTAATCATTAATGCCACAGCAACCAATTGGACTGGAATTTCTCTGGGTCATCCAGGATCCAATATGATCCTCTGGAAGAACTTCACTGCACTGCAAGCAGTCAAACAGGTTGAAATGGATCCCAGCAACTGACTCACAGGAACGTGCAGCGTCATAATGAAGGTCCCAAATGGCCAATTAGAAGTGATGAAGAAGGACAGAATCATTTTGGGCTCCCAGTGTGGGGATAGGGTATACTTGTAGCTTAGCAAGTGTACAGCAGGAATTAGTTCAGGACTACAAGCCTTGATTTGACGCTGAAGACTCACAAGACTGGATTACCTACACTGAAATAAATAGTTTAATACAGTATTTTAGAAAATACTCTTATTTGCTTTCTCGTTAAGAGGTAGATATCCCCTTTATAGTATTCATGACCATTCATTGTAAGGCTAAAGCAAACAGCCAGTTAGCTTAGCATAGCACAAATACTGGGAACTGGGGGGGGGGGGGGGGGGGGGGGGGGGGCAGCCTGGCTCTGCTGTAAGAAAATCCACCTACAAGCACCTGTAAAACTCCCTAAATATTATTTTATAGCTTTTCTTTAATCCATAAAAAATACAAAGTGTAAAAATGTCAAGCTGCACTTTTTAGGGGCCAAAGAGACTTCAGGTAGTCACCCCTCCCTCCTGCACATAAGCCCTTATAAAACTGTAATGCTTCATTTTTACACTTTGGTTTTTGTACAGATTGAAAAAGCTAATTGCAAAAATGACAAGTTACAGTTTTGAGGAGGTTATAAAACTTCAGTCACTGCTCCCAACCAAGAAATAGTCCTGCACATAAGCACTAGTAAAACTGTAATGTGTTAACTATAGTGAGCTTTAGAGATGCTGGAAGGTGGATTTTGTTACCAGCTCGCTTGGTTGTTTTGGGACTTTATGCTAAGCTAAGCTAACTAGATGCCAGCTGTAGCTTTATACTTAATGCACAGATATTTTCATCTAACTCTGTGAAGTGAATAAGCATATTTGCCAAATTGCTAAACTATTGCTCAACATCAGTGTTGAAAAAAATGTATAAAGCACACGTACTGTATATGCACATTAGAAAAGTTGGAAGGGAAGTCATGTCCTTATTTTACATCATGTGATTCAGTTAGTGCTCTCTTACTTCTTGTAATAATGTTCATTCTGGACTGGACTTAACATGCGGCTATAACAGGGTCAATGCTTTTTTTCTTTGCTTGAGTGATCCAATTCTGCTGTCAATGGGGCAGTCTTCTCACTGACTCGGACCTAACAAACTGCTTGATTAAATAAGATCTGAGGAAAACATTGTTGCTTGTAAATGTCCTGAGATTGGGGTGATAGCATGGCTGCAAAAAGTCTTAAAGGTGCCAGTTACAGCCTTACAGTCCCTCCATCTAACCACGGGATTTGCTTTGTGGTTATGTAATATAAGAATTAAGCCCCAAGCTGAAAAAGTAAAACAATTTAAAAGTTAAAACTAGCCCCACTTAATTTTAAATTGCTGTTTCAACTTGCTCCAACAATTTAATTCAAATAATTCACTGAGGGATATTTTGATGACAGCATGTGATTCTTTCTTCCAGCAACTGAAACTTGTGGACAATCGAAGAAAAGTAGGCAGAATTAGTCTTTATAAAATATTTTTTCCTCATGTACTGTATTGTGGGGCTTTACTGTATCACTGCAGAAGTAAGTAAAATGATGCTTTGGCTGTAAGTCCAAGGTATATCTTTAGACTGTCAAAGATTCACTGCTATTTATACATTTATCCCACATAGATGGACTGTATATCCTAGTCCAATCATTCATTGTGAAACCAGACAAACATGAGTTGGATTGCTTTTCATGATATGTTTAAAGGTGCACTATGTAAGAATTTTAGGTCAGAGTAACAATTTTGATGTTGATGTTCATATTGTGTTGCAGAAATATCTCTTAAAGTTAGCATGCTAACCAGCTAGCCCCTAGCCAATTTGTACCACAAGAAGTGATAGTCAAATAGTAAACAACATCAACACTCCCCTGGTGCTCCGAGCTCCCAGTCCGGGCAGAGTCAGCTTATACGACCACTAGCTGCGCAGTTGACTGAGCTAACTAGCTAACAGCAGCTACAGTTAGCAGCTACAGTTAGCAGCAGTTAACGGTTACTCTGGCGATATACTGCCCCCTGTTTGTTTGGAGTATAAACTGGACAGATGTCCAGTTCTTAAATAACATGGCACCTTTAAAGCTGTATGTAGAAAATTCTGCAACGAGCTGAATTGAAACTTTAGCCTGATTATCTTCAGATAAACTGAAGGAAAATGAGTAATAAAGGAAAAAAACGTGTTTGTTGTGTTTACTTGTCCGAAGATACAAGAGAGGAGACAGGCAGAGGAACATTCCACCAGTCCATCACAAAACCAGGAAAGACTGAAAGTTTCAAAATTAAAGGGTACTTCCATCAATTTTATGTGTCAAAGTGTGTTTAAAGGTCTTGGAGACTATTACTGCATATAAAATAGTAGTAAACAACCTTCTGTGGCTCCAGAGGAAGATGCATGTTATCTGATAAATTGCCTCCAGTGATGTCACTGAGTGGCAGTTGCATTGTGGGTAATGTAGGCACCAGGTTTTAAAAAGCAGTCCACTGCTCTAGCATTGCACTCCTATCACATTGTTGGACACAGAGTGGACAGTTGGACCAAAAGGATGACCAAAATCAATACAGCAGAACCAGAGATATCCCCTTTTTTATTCTATGCATTCTTCTTCCTTTTCAAAACCTGGAGCCTACATTATCCACAATGCAACTTAGCCACTGAGTGTCAGATTACATGCATCTAGGGTTAGTTTAGGGTTAGGTTAAAATGCTTATACTACTTTTTTCACATATGAAGTATTACTCCCCAACACTTTAATGTGTAAAATCTGGGGAGTTATCCTCTAAGTTATACATTTTTAAACTTGAGCAAGGGCCAATGGTTGCAATGTTTCTCGAAATTAAAATCAAATTTGGGAAATTATTGTATTTTTCCACACCTGTCTCCTGTGTACATTAGGTTACACAGATGATTAAAAACCTCCTGTACACATTTTCACTCACTCTGTGCCGTAGGACAAATGTGGGTCTAAAAACAGTGTATGACACAGCAAGTCTTGAGTCATTTAGCCTGGTGTTGTGTTCCCAGACTGCTAAATCCCTGCAGAGATTGGTGGGATGTTTGGGACACTTTATTTAGATACTGAAGTTTATCTTTTCTCTTTGTTCCTTTTGCCTTTTGCACATACAGTCACACAAAGAGTAAAACTGACACCACCACATACTGGACTACTGTGAATCTACTCTTGAATCATCTGGGGTTTACTGTGACATTTGAAAGCATACAGTAGTTGACACCGGTTTTAAAGGGTTCTGTAGAGAGCAGAATGATCCTTACAACAGGATTGATCATTTTACCCGGAAAAATAATTTCCCATCTTAGATCGGTTTGTATGTTTATGTTAGGTTAATTGATTTAATAATAAGTGTCATTTTATTTTTATAGTTATATAATTGTGTAGTCCCCTTGTGTATCTCTGTGGAAATAATGTGGACATGTTTTAATGACCACCTCTAAATTATCTTCAGTGAAATGTCCCAGTCTTAATAACTTTGTTGTTTCCCTCCTGTTTCTATTCACGAACAGGGTGCTGTAGTCTCATCTGACCTCACTTATCTGGACAACAACTGGGCCCCTCTCTGGCTCTGTTTATCTCACTAATTCTGTCAAAGCAGCGGCAGCTGTCATATGGCACTCTGGCAGCTAGTACCTACCAAGCCCCATGTCCCAGAATACAGATCCACAGGATCTGGGGGCTGGTGGAAGATCGAGGCTGCCGGTGGTGTGGTGGCAGCTGGGGCCCAACGTTCCCCCTGCTTTTTATGGCTGTTAGGCTTCTAGTTATTTGGCCACTCGTAGAGCAAATGCCTGGTTTGGTGGAAGAGATGTTTTACTTTTGCCTTATCAGAAAGCACGACACCACTGTTGGACAAAGCGTTTCAGCATTTGTAAGTGATAAACCACTGAATATTTTCTGATGAGATGTCGGGACAGTGGCCAAGAAATAGACCCCTAAAACACGATGTGTCATTTTACACTTGGGTATAAATTGAATCGAGTTGAACATTTGAAGGCACAGACGCTACTTTAGTAAAGTAGAGTAGTTTTTTCTGAAGAAATCAACAGGCTTCCCTGTATTCAGGATGTCACCAAATGGCGTCTTAACTTGTTCGTCTTCATAATGTGAGACACACAACACACTGCTGTCTCTCTTCAGTCCCCAATGTCGTACTGATGAAGCCAAGAGATGCGAGAGATATGCCTGATGATCGGATAAGGTGAATGACGCTGACGCTGTGATGCAAAAGCCTATCGTTGTGACATTCACGCTGACATCATGACGTGTAGTCGGCTTTTTACAAGGCGGCATCATGATGGTATTATTTCGGCGTCCTTCTGATCCATTTATTGCAGTCAGATCACAGAAAAATCTCTTCGTTTTGGGTTCATACCGATGTGGTTCGCTGTATTTTCCTCACGTTTGGTCTGAACGTGCCATTAGACTGTATTTGTTTTTTCCAGGTGTACTTAAAGGTGCAATACGTAAGAATTGGCCACCTTAAATTCATACTCCCAACAATTGGGGGGCAGCATATCACTAGAATAACTGCTAACTGCTGCTGACATGTTGTCTTTTCACACATCCATGACTGTATCTATAGCTAGACATACTACCAGGGGAGTGTTGGCGTTTACACTGCTAGCAAAGGAGCTTTGGATCCCGGATGAAAAGGTTTTCAGGCCCGGGGCTAGCTGGTTAGCATGCTAACTTCAGTAGAAGTCTCTTTAACACAATACATAGACGTCTTTGACATAACGTCAACACTGAAGGATGGTTTGGAGATAGCATGCATGACACAGCTCCACCAAAATAAAAATAAAAAACACATATAGATATATTTCATCATACACGTCCTCTCCATTTTATGTGATTCATGTTCCACTGTGTCTGGAGGCCACAGAATAGCAAACATAGTACAGGAGCCACCGGCTCATCACGTACATCATCACCTCCAATCAGGTGGACTTAAAAGACGCCAAAATAAACATCTAGTTTCATCAGCGTTGTAACTATAGCTGTGCTCAGCTGCAGGGCTCTCAGCCGTCACTCAGTGGGATGATTTTGTGCGGCTGGTGAGAATATGAGGGGCGTGGATCTAAAATGGAAGACATCCTGGTTATAGCAGCAGCAGATAAAGTGTTGACAAGCCTTGATTAATAAGTCAAGCTCTCCCTGGGCTGAAGAGAGGAGGGGTATGAAAGACTATACATTGCAATAATTTTACACTTTAACAGCAGCTTTGAATGTTATTATGCAATGTTGCCTCTAAGTCCATGACCACACACTGCCTTACACTGTTATGTTTAATGAAATTCAAAAATATAATCTAATAATACCAACTGTGTGGTAGTATAAACATCCGAATTAACTCTTTCCTGTTATACTGGAGTCAGCTGTGATCATAACAAGTTTAACTTAAAATGTGGATCTTGAACAGGAAATCATGCACTTGCAATTATTCCTCTAATCAGCTCCTAATCAAATTGATTTGTTATGTTATATGAAAGTCATTGTCCATGTTGGATGAGTTTATGGAGTTGGGTGTGGATCAGTTCACTGGTAGGTTTGTTATTTTAGCATCCGGACACTATAGTAATGCCAAGTATGTGTGACGTGCACAAATGAAGATGAAGACGCCGTTTAGCTTTTCTGTTAGGCATGATCTGCCCCCTTGTGATGGGAAACTCCACACCTCAAGAGCCAAATATCTGCACAGTGGACTTTGAGTGTTTGACCTTTTATTTTCAGTTTCACATCCAGAAACCTCAGATGAGATGCGGGCACCGTTCACTTGAGAAAAACATGGGAACAGGAGCATAATGTAGATATTGACCTATAGACCTGAAGCGTCTGTAATAGAATAAAAGATCAAGATTTTACACATAACTTGTACATCTCCTTCCCAGTGCCACACGTTTGATGCTGTCTCCCCTTCTCTTTGTCTTAAGTGCAAAATAGAGATATAGTCTTGCCCATTGCCTGTGGTCTTGCAGGAAAGGTTTTGGCATATCATTGGGCAGGGAGTCAGCCATTAATCTAGAGAGTGCTCCATTATGCATGCCACTTATATCAAACAGCTTCATTACTGATAAATAGAAAATAAATATTTATAAAATGCTACAATTCTGTGCATGGAAGTGTATACATCAAAGTTGGATTACAGACAAAGTGTCACCTAAACCACAGTGGCATGAGGTCGCACTAAAACATGCTTCTCTATATTACTTAAGGTGCATGCTACAATTTAAAGATAATTTATTTCACAGAACAATAAATGATGTAACGCCTCAGTCTCTTTCCTGTATAGATGTCTATATGTCTCTGTGAGCAGAGATGATTTTTTTTTATTTTCGTTTGTTTGTTGTTGTTTTTTGATTGTTGTTGCGTTCTTGAAAATCAATGAACATGTTTTGTTGAAAAGCTCAGATGAGTACAGTTCATCATCGCCTTTCAAGTGTAGGAATAAAGATCGGACATGTGGAGGCGCTGTGGAACAAGGAACAAATAAATGAATTTGCATCAGTCTACCTGTCCTGACTGAACAGTTCAGTTGATGAATATTGCACATGAGGGAAATAGTTAGTACAATGGGAGGTTGTTGGTACAAGAGCTGTATGTTTTGTTTAGATTTGTTTAGACTCATTTAACAGGTGTGCAGTGGGTGACGAGGCAGTTACAGTAAGTAATGTAGGTCAGGTAATAGAGACATGATGCAATCCTCTGGTTTACAGTTTAACTTCAGGTGCACTCTCAAATCTTTTTATTTTATGTTTTTTTTGCGTCATGAAAAACAGTGGGGAATTAGTCAATACATTAAGTCAAAGACATTTGTGGGAGGCTCCTTTCCACGTTTTTTAACACAACGTTCATCTTTACTGACTTGTTACTTTATGTATCTGATTTAAAAACTTAAACATCATGATAAAGACTAATTTGCAAAAACAGAGGTAACACTTTATAATAACCATCATTATTAAATGATGAATTTATAGTCAATTAAACTTTAGTTATTAATTATTTGACTGTTAACAAACAAGCAAATGCTTAATAAACCACTTATTAATCAATTCTAAAGCTTTATGAACATTAGTCACAACTTTATAACTTTATATCCAAATGATGTTTATAGATGACATACATGGTATTTATTAACTATTTACAAAGGCTTACAGACATCAGTTAAAAATTTACATTAAATGATTCCTTAATATGTGGTTTATAAAGCATTTTATTGTATGTTAACAGGGATATAACTATTAACTACAGTTTCATTAACAATAGATGGACCATATGTTAATGGTGTTTATTATAAACACAAACAAAACAAATAAAATAATAAATAATTGTAAAAAATGACAATTTATTGATACAGTTATGTAATTTGAGATTACAGTTTATGACAGACTTGAAACAATAATAACATGAAAATGTAAGATATCTAAAAACCAACAAAAACAGAATACAAGCTAGACCTGGAACAAAAAAGAAAAATCTTGCCCTCCTCCAAGTCAACATTCAATCAGCTCTGCTTTATGATTCACTTCATCTGTCAACACTCGTAATACTGAAAAAAAAAAAACCTGACTCATTTTTACCATGTTGTTAAATATAACCTGTTCGCATGCAACCGGTGACTCACTGTCAGTGTTTATCCAACATCCATCATGCAACACATATTTTCAGGACACATATAGATCTTATTAATCATACCCTGATATTCTACAGTGTGTTCAGCTGGCTTGTCACCGACCAATATGGAGCAGAAGGAGGGACCCAGGCCAGACCCCACTCGAGCTAAATTTCCCTCAATACTGTTTAACATAACTCCTCTCTGCTGGTTAGTTGTATTTTCGTTACATAACAACACACTCAGTATTCTTGCTTCACTTCCCTTATCTGTTCTATGCCCTTATGTTTGTACTTCATTTTGTGGTGGTGACACTTCTTTAATTTTCCTGCCTGGGAAGCTGATATTATCTTATTAGAGCATTGTCTCATGATTTCATAATGGGGGCTAGGGCATCTAGTGGAAATATGATTGTTTTGTGTGGGCTGATCATGCCACACGGTCATGAAGTAAGTCAGATGTCCCAAAATACTGGAAAAAGAGCAGTTGACAAAACAGCCACAGGGAGGTCAATTTAGTTCCTGAATAATTATTAACATAGCAAATCTTTTTTGTGCCATTGTTTGTTCAGTTGAATCTCAACATTTCTTTCTATTTTCTGCAAGTGTAGAAAAAACTGCGGAGGCAGTGGCCAGTAAATGAACTTGTTGTGTCACTGTATTAAGCACTGTTGAAATCATGAATGGGTAGACGCTGCTGAGGCGGGGTGACCTTTAAGAGTTCACCAGACTCCTGATAAAAATCTCTTTCATTAAAATGAACACAGAAAGCAGCAAACATCCCATTGTCATCGGCAAGGGGCGACATAGTCCCCCAGAGTTAGTCCCTTTTCCTCTGGCGTTGTCCTACACTGGTCCCGGCACTGGTGACGTCACCAACGGGACCAGCGATCAAGCTGGGAGAAGAGAGCAGGGTTTCACCGGAAATCAGATGATGTTCCTCCACAATTAAGGTTTCTTTTCTCCTCATTAACTAAATTAATGAGAGGGACTTAATGAGAAGGGTAAAAGGAAGAAGGTTAAAATATTGAAGGAAAATATACAATACAAAAATAAATATACAATATACAATATTACAATAATAATAATGATTACAGAATAATAGAGGTTAAGTGAGTAAAGACATTTACAGTCATTACAGCTTTTATGTGAAATTGAATGCTCCCATTCTTTGTGGAAAGCACAACAAAGAGCCCTTTTCGTATTATATATGTGCATTTTTACGTATGTAATTGTGAGACTGATTATCTATGCTTGCGTTTCTTTTTTCTAGATTTAAATATTTGTAAAAGCGTTCTTAACTAATATTTTAAATAGTCAAATTAGCTCCGAGCTGCAACAGTGAAATACTGTTTATTCTTGAATGCATCTGTAATAATACTCTAGCAATATAATAAGTAATGAAATAATTTTAAGGGGCAGCTCTTGCAGAATCAGTGATGTCTTTTAGATCACAAACTAAACTACTAAACTATTTTTCTAATTCCACTACGTGTTTTATTTATTTCAGTTTCATCATACACTTCTTTATTTGCATATTTGATTGTGGTTCAGATTTACTTTGAGTTTGTTTTTCCTTTGTTAAGCACTTTGTTATATTGTTGTTGTGTTTGTATTTTATCTGCATAACGTGTGGGCCTACTGTGCTTACACAAGTGACACCGGTGACATCTTTTGTATAAGATAGTAAACAGCTACTGTCTGCTGCCACCAAAAGGCCGTTTTATTTTGAAATCTGATAACGGAAGTCGGTTGTTGAGCCGGACTAGCTAGCTTGATAGGAGTGATCGATGTGGAGTCAGTCAGCCTGCGACAGAAAAATAAGCGAGGATAGGTCGAGCAGTACATGGTCAGCCCATGTTTTAAAGGAAAGAAAAATAGTGAAACCCAAGGATATGTGGATTTAAGCGTCATTTTTGTCGCTTTTACGCGGGCTTAGTTACTTACTGTTCGGTACGGAGGAGCTCTTTCTTGCGTGCTGAGTGTCGCCGCTTGCCCATTCTCACTGGAGTGAACACTAAGGTAAGCTTGGAGCCGCAAATGAACTGTGTAAGTTGGTGCAGTTGGACGGGCTACTTTGCTCCACTCAGGCGCTGTGTTGAGGTCTCTCTTTGTTTTATTTCCACACGGAATTTTTCGGCCAAACTGTCGTAAAAGTTGGGACAAAAATTGCATCTGGCTCGTGTCACTTTGTATATTAGACGCTGGCTCTTTGTCCACTCAGATGTGCTTTAACTAGACATTGTGCTAGAGCCTCGGTGAAGCCTCGCATTTGTCCCGGTTAGCATTAAATAAAACACTCTGTGTGGGTTAATTTTTCACCCTTACAACTAAAAAAGGGAGTTTTAATTTATCCACTTTACAATTTCGCATTATTTACACTGGGCCACTTCTTTAAAAAGGCCTGTAAGCGAAGGTCTGTAGACACCTCTGTTCTCCAAAACATCTGTTCTGTTTGACTTGTTTCCTTCATTTCTCTGCTTTCTTTACTTGTTTTGAAAACACGTTTAGTCATTTGTTTCATAGCAGAGTGCGTGTCGTGTGTCCGAGCTGCTGTTAAAAACCTAATAGCTTGCACAATGAACCACATTTGCCAGAACACCATAGATTGGCGACTGGTGGCACATGCCGAGCTTGTCAATGTTTCTAGTGGCTCCTCATGGTAACTGCAGCGTGTATCCCTCACACCAGCCCCAATAGATGGTGGGCTGCATTGTTTTTCCTTCTTGTCTGGAGAAGTTTTTGTCCATGAATTCATACTTATTTATGGAAGAGATGGGGAGAAAGGTGTTTTTTTTTTTTTTTTTTGTGTTTTTGTCTCAGGCAGTGTAGTGCTTCAGGTTACGAAGACGCAGGCAGCAGATGTACTTTCATGGCACACCTATTCTGCAGACACACCCTCTGTGAAGGACACAATAGTAAAACAGTGTGTAGGACAAGGTTCGCTCAGCAATGACAGGTATGTGGAAGGCAGGTGCAGTGATAGACTGCTGGGCCTGTATTACAGAAACTTCCTGTCTTGCATCAACAGTGACGAACGCTTGAGGTAAATAAAATGTGACTCAGAATAGTACTGAAAACAGACTAAAACTACTTCACTATATTTCTGAGGGGATTATTGTACTTTTACTCCTCTACCTTCATCTAAAAGCTAAACCAAAATCTTCTGTCATTGTGTATATTTTTTATATTATGGTACTGTATGTATCACAATACAGTCATTGTTCAGTAAACTTAATTCAAAAATGGTTTAATTAACAAACCACACTGTACCATACATAATCAAATTTGATTATTTTTGTCCCGTACTTATACAAACATAAGCAACTGCCTCACACGAGACAACACTTGAGCTAAAAACAAATGTAAAAATTCAAACTTAATCCTTACTGCTTTGTATTTACAATTTGATATTCCTCCATGTTTTCTTGTCACTCTCATCTCTTCATTTTCGCTGGCAAAACTATGAAAATAATGATGAGGTCGCACGTAATAAATTTTGCCTTAATCAAAGAAAGTGCACGCTTCTGTGCTTTGGATAGTGCTCTTTTCCATATTTTGATTAATTGCTCAGCCCTATTTTCTGTTTACTGTCATATTGCCCAATTCCAATTTTAGGTACACATCTGAATGCAGGACAGATTATTTTGACTCTTTTTACTGTATTGCTACTTTTGCTTAATTAAAATATATCAGTAAATTTTTTTCCCACTGTCTGATAAAGTAGATTTGATGTTGAGACCTGTTCAGTGAAACCCTCATTAGTTGGCAGGAAATTAATCAGCAACGTTTAAGGCTGTCGATTATTGTTGGTGTCATTTTAAAGCAAAAATTCAAAAGCAATTATCTCGTTCCAGCTCTTAAAAATGAGAGTTTGCTGGTTTCCTTTGTCCTCTATGATAGTAAGCTGGGTATCTGTGGTTTGTTCAGTGTTAGTCAGATAAAAACATGTGCTGGCTATTTATTTATTTATTTATTTTTTACATTTTAGTAACCAAATATTTACCAGATTGATTGAGAAAGTCATCAGTAGACTAATCAGTAATAGAAATAATGGGTAAGTGCACCTCTGCTGTTGCACTGTATTTATTTAGCTTGACAATAGGGTTTCACCTTATGTAAGGTATTTTTTCAAGAGGTCAAGACTCGGCACAATACCCTTCAAGTCTCATGTAAGTTGAGCTGTCATCCATTTACTAGTTAGGCTGCTGCTTGTAAATATTAAGACTCCTGGAAGCCAAATACACATGAAAGCATGAATCATTTCCTTGTTGTTGAAGTGAAATTAGACAAGTAAAAAGGATTTAGTCATTCAGGCAACACTTCTTACAAAAACAAAACTCTCTGTCAGGCTGCGTCGACTCCTAGAAGTACAGCTTATGTGAAATCCCCTCAGATGATTGAAGTTGAAAGGCACAACGAATCATTGTTTAATTGGTATCATCTACATGTTTTCCATGTATAAAAATAAATATACTCTGGTCCCAGCATTTCCACTGTAAGAATTTATTGCTTCTCAATCACTGCATGGTAAATTGAATATTTTGTGGCTTTCGACTTAGTTGGACACATTAAGACATTTTAAAATCACTTTTGGCTATAGGAATTTATGAAAATTATTTTCTGATATTTTACAGACCAAACTATTACTGAGAAAGTGAATGACCGATGAATTAATAGTAAAAATAATCTTTAGTTGCAGCACTTAAAGTTAAAGTGTAATGTGAAGGCTAGCAGGATGAACCTGTGCCCCTGGTCCAAATGAGATGGTTTAGACTCGACTATAGAGTCCGCCTCGCAGAGATGAAAGCTGTTAACCTCCAGGAAGTTGGTGTTAAATCCCAGCCAGCAAGTTTTATAATACCAGAGTTTAAAGTACAGGTTATGGTATGTATTTGAAGACATAGTGGAAAAGTGGAAAAGTGGCAAACAATACTCTGGGTTAATGGTAAATGTATTGCCATTATTTACATTGTCTACAGTAAGTGTGTGTGTGAGTAACTGTAACAGCGAACATGTAATGATTAACTTCATATCCAGGCTGATAAAAGAACAAACAGAGGTGGTAATGCTTGACTTCCACATCTAACTTGCAGTGGCATTCTCATTGCTCCAATTCATTTGATGTATTTATTACTTTATTATTAGACTGATAACCACATAGAAACACATTCCATGAAAATGAAATATAGTCGTATGATATTTCCTGATTCTCCTGCATTGAATGTAGTGTCTTAGAAAGTTGATCAAGAAAAGACAGGCTTTCTCTGTCCTTTGTTGAGTCGTTACTCAAGGCAGCCGTGTCTACTTATTATGATGTGTTTGCTCTTAAACTACAGATACATTTTTACCAGTTTGACTCATATATGGGCAGATGAATAAGGTGATTTTGCAGGCCTGGTTTTACTTGACAAAGTTGAGGAAAAAAAACATTTTTTTCAAATTGAACTGCAATAGTTAATTGTTTCGTTTATTAGTTCACAGCTTTTAAATTAACCACAAACTATTTGAGTAATTTTTTAAGGTGAAAAAAAAATCCAAATTCTCTTATTTCAACTTCTTGAATATGAATATTTTCTGGTTTCTTTACTCCACCATGAGAGTAAACAGTAATCTTTGTGTTGTAGACAAAACTGACATTTCAGACCAAACAATTAATCAGTTATTCAAGAAAATAATCATCATATTAATTGCCAAAGACAATAACTGGTAGTTGCAGCCCTATTTCATACACATTCCTGTTTGTTTCCCATTTGTTGAGAGGTGTGTTTTTGTTTGGGTTACATCGCTTGCATTGCAAACTGAATGTTTTCTCTTTCTTGGGTTGGCTTCTTAAGTCAAACGCTTAGCACACAGACTTGTCATTTGAGCCACGCCTTCACAGACGAGATAATAAGCACCTTCCTCCTCCTCCTCTATATTTGATTGCACAGTTATGAGCTGAGACTAATTACTCTGCTCCTCTTCACACACTGTAAGTGATTAAAATCACACAGTGCCTACACAGCGTTTTGTTCCTCTACTGTTATGAGTAGGAGTTGATGGAAAGAGACCATGTTGTAACAAGAGATGTGTTCTTTTTTTCTTTCAAACTATCTTGTGTAATCTGAACTTGATGGTGTATTTTTACTAAAACATGACTGGTCTTAATACTGTATTCAAAAGGTACTATGAGTCTAGCATATGTGATAATAATTATACATTTAACAGTCTTTGATAATTTAAAAAATAAAAAATGTATACTTTAATAATGTAATTGATAATTAAATAATTTAGAATAGTAATTTCAAGACCGGGTGAAATATCTGCCTTATTAAAGTTGATTGCATCATCCTCTTACATTTAATGACCCATAATAAATGGAGTCTCTCCAGGAAAATGAATTCTAATTCTAATTTATATGTCACTTTAAAACACTTAATTACAATCTGGCATTCTAGATTTAGCATAGTTTTAGTCCACTGTCGTATTGCTTCATCCTGTTTGTGCCCTCAGCTGCATATTTTTCATTGCTATCTGGACAGCCCAAACAAAATAACACAACTTTTTATTTATCTATGACAATCTGCCTCTCCTGTGTATATGATGAAATGGTTTACAGTTGAAGTTAACCTACACGTTGAGCGTCTCCATTATTCCTTCAGGAAGCTACAATGCAGCAGGGAAAACCATGCAGGGAATACAGATCGCTGTCAAAATTGGTATTTTGGCTTTGTGGAAAGTGAAATATTTGCCTCCCTCAGGAAATCCTAATCTCTCTAGGAGAGGAGAAGGAATTAATAAGTGCAGGCACAGATGGCCGGTCAGGAGACGTGGAGCCACGCTCACAAAGAGCATCATGTTGGTAGCGAGATAAAGGTCATCCCATTGTCCTTGTAATTATCTGTAATCTGGGGAATAGGCGTCCATTAAACTCAGAGTACATACAGTTATGACAATAGATCTTCTCTCTGTGACCCATGAACTATGAAGAGAAAGAGGATTTGTGCTATTGAGCAGAAGGCACACAGTGACCATTAAACAGTATGTGTCCTTTCAGCAAAATAGCCTAATAGTTTTAGTCATTAGTACTCTGTCTTTAGAATTTATATACAACTTCCTGTGTTATCAGTCATTTTCCTCCCCCATGTTGCTGCAGCACAATAATGTGTCTTAATTGCTATGATTACAAACTACGTGAGGCTCCATGGATGGATTGCTGTGAAATTTTGTACAGAGATTCATGTCCCCAGTAGATGAATACTGTTGAATCTGGTGACTTTTCCTCTAACACCATCATGAGGTTGACATCTGTTGGATAGATTACCATAAAATTTGGAACAGATATTCATGGTCCCCAAGGGTGAATTCTAATCATTATGGTGATCCCCATTACTTTTCTTGTAACACCACCAGCAGTATTCTGCAAAATATCTTAACATCTACATGGTGGATAGGCCCCAAAACAATCCTTTGGCTTTTCTTTGAGTGCCATCATAAGGTTAAATCATTGAATCGACTGGCATTTCTTCTAATGCCGTCATTGGGTCAAATTTTTTACTTGCCCAATACTTTGAAAAAATAACAACGTTTCCATCAGCCTCCGCTACACTATGTGCTTGTGTTCCATGCTAACATGTTAAAGTAAGATGGTGACCACCTGCGTTCATGTCTAGAGGTAGGGATAAAACTGTAGAGTGAATTGTTGGTGCTGCATGGCCCTCTAAATGGTGGATTTTCAGAGGCATGCCTAAAATCGAGGTTATGAGAACTCTGTTGTTTCATTGTGATATGGTATTTTTCAACAAGCATTAAACAATCACTTCTAGTTTACTGATGTCTCTGTAGACAACTAGCTAGCTAGCCGCTCTTACATTGTTCTTGCTGATTTGTGCATGACAGGCCTGCATTTTGACGTATTTCAATGTTGTATTCCTCCCCTTGATGGCATATGATGCCCAAAATTTAGCTCAAAAAGTGAGGTTGCCACACTTTGTACTGGTCCTCTAGTATCAGTGCAGACTGTTAAGGGCAGGAGCATGGGTTGCTAATGTTAGCCTATGAAGCACCGCTAGTGGTCAGGTAATGAAGCAGTGTTTATTTTTTATTTGATGACTTGCTTGATTGCATGAAGTTGTGAATGAATTGCAAGCTATTTTGCTTTTCTATCTTAAAACCGTAAAACGGGGTTGGGGCAAAAATCGGAAATGGTATCGGGCCATAGTCTAGTCATAGTGATATAGCATCTGTCTCTTTTGCCTGTAATTTACACCTTAGTTTAGTCACAACTATATTTTCGGCTTCTTATCAGCAGTTTAGAGTTTCAGCTGTCTCCCCTGAACGTTCCTCTTTTGTTCCTTTAGTTTGTCCATTCTCTCCTCCTTGTCCTTCATCTCTGTCATCACGTCCCTCCTCCACCACCCGGCTTGAGTTCCTAATTCATGCCCAACAACTGAACTAACAGCCTGTTGGCTCCAGTGTCCTTGTGTCACCACTGGGCATCGGGCCTAATCCTGCTCTGGGACACTGGGGGGGGAGAGCATGAAGGAGTAGGAGTTTGGGAGGACACTCGGAGTGAGTAAAGCTGGTTATAATACGGTGGTACAGTATCTTAGCCTCACACTCACTTGGTCCATAAACCACACCCGAGGACTTTGTAATCTGTGGATGGTGCATGATGATGTCAGGCCTGTGATGGCATTGAAGGTAATCATAGAGGTGAAGGAGTCCAAGAACTTGAAACATGATGATTAAGGAAACATAATAATGTGGAATATTATTATAAAAGCAGGAAGAAAGGGCAACAGATCCCTGCAGAGAGCTCTGTTTTCAGTTCATCTCCATTGCTGGTAGTGTTTCTTATTTAATGGAGTGATGCAAAAGAGATTTAAGGGCGCGGGGGACTGTAAACCTCCTGAGGTCTTCAGGGAGATCACTGTGGAGATTAGATTAGTAAATTTGACTCCTCCTACCTCAACAGACAAACGTGACCATAAACTCACAAACTGACCGAGAACTGCTCGTTAAATCTTAATCAAGGGTCAGCAACTCCCCCACGCTTTCCTTCAGTGTGTATGTGGTTCATGTTACATAGCAGAAAATTGGCACTTAAGGCCATGAAGAGAGACCAAGCGAGGAATGAAACTCAACACTTCTTAGCAGGAGAGTGTAAACTTTGGACAAAAGTTCAGGACCTTATGTGCCTCTACATGCCAATGCAGGCACACACACACACACACATACACACACTTGTAAAATATTAGAGTTGAAATGATTAACTCACTGATTGAGGAAAATTAGAAATCAGGAGAAGATTAATTGATCAACAGTTTAGACTGTCGATTAATTTTCCAAGCAAAAACAGCAAAAATTTGAAAGAAGTTTCCAACTTCTTAAATGGAAAGATTTGCAAGCAGTTTCAACGTGACAGACTTTGTTCTAAGAGATGGTTATTGGCTAAAAAAAACCCAAACAAATGTATCAACAAAATAATAAGAATGCACCGATTGAACTATTTCTCCTAAGATACAGATTCTGATACACAGCACTGGCACCTGCTAACACTGAGTACTCATGACAGTGCTCCAGCTTTGTTTTGTTTGTAATACAATATGTAACATCAGGCCTTGTTTCCTGAGCCGCTCTCCTTTATAAAGCTTTGTTAACGCTTGATAAAATGGATTCCAGATATTTGGACCAAAGGTGTAGCAAATGTCTAAATCCATTGTCAAAAAACATACAGAGTAAATCCTGAGTAATATTGGTTAACTGCAGAAGTTATTGTCTAAACTTCTGCTGCCAGTTACTTCACATTACAATGCATTTAATGTGAAACACATGCAGGATGTGGTGAATTATTGATAACTTTATTGATATTATTATATCACTGTAAACGATTGGGGTGGACAAGAAAACTGTATTTGATGAAAATTGATGATGAAAGGGGGCGGCTGTAGCTCAGTGGGTAGAGCAGGTGACCAGTGACCAGTCACTGGTTCAAATCCCAGCTCCCCTGGGCGGAACTGAGCTACATGCCGAAGTATCCTTGAGCAAGATACTGAACCTTGAAATTGCTCCTGATGCGCAGTTGGCACCTTGTGTGGCAGCCTCTGCCGTCAGAGGGCCCTGCGATGAGCTGGCGACTTGTCCAGGGATATACCCTGGCCTCCACCCATAAGAAAACTGGATTTGGCCCCATTAACCCCCGCAACCCCCCCGAAAGGGGGGGATAAAGCGGTAACATCTCTGCGACCCTCACGGACAAAGCGGTCAAGAAAATGAACTGAACTGAACTGAACTGTTTGTTAAGATCAACATTGGTGCACCCAACCAAAATGAAAATAATAATTAGTTGTACCCCCTCCAAAATATTTGAAGAAACAGATGAAGACATAACCTGTACCCCTGATGTACCTGCCCAGCAAGTCTTTATTTACCTGATTTATTAACAATCAAATGATCTTATGTAGATGGCTTGCATTGTCTAACAATGCATTGAAGTTGAAATAAAGAGGATGCTCATGCATCATTGCAGTTTCTGTGACTCGTGAAAAGAGTTAAGCTATCGTTGGAGTTTATTTCATCATGTTGTTTTCAGTGGAGGCTTCAACAGGCCCTTCATGCTCTAATTGATTTAATTAAGTGGACGTTCTCCCCTCTGGCGGTCCTGATGCACAAACCAGCAGTATGCAGACAAACATTGAGTTATCTCACCCGGAGCACAAGGGTTTTGCTTATCTGTATTTCACAGAATGATCCACGTTCCAAGTTCCCCACAGAGCATCACAGCCTACGTTACGCAGATCCCTCTGAGGTTCAGACTCATTAACAACCTCTCGCCATTCCTGTGGATGCTCCGAAAGGCATCAACACTCTAGTAAACACTATGACTCACATTTGTTCAGGGTCTGCCCTCATCAGCGATGAAGAATTGTTCCACACACTGTGATAGGCAGACATACACATACACATTTATCGTTATCTCGATTTCTACAACAGCCTTGTTGCTTTAGCCAAATTCTACTCTGCTTGATTTTAATGAAGTCTAATTATTTTTACTTACCCTTGTTTACTCCCAATTTGGAATACCTAATTACCCATGCGCTATTAACTTTGATGTGGTCCTCAGTGACTCGTGTTTCCAGCTGTGCTTCTCAACCCCCAGCAATGAACTTCACCAATAAGGAATAGCAAGTAGGTGCTTCAAGCTATAACCCCAGTTCCACCCCCAGTGTTTTGGAGCCCTAGCCATCCAGTACAGTTTGTTAGTGGCTGTTTCTAAAATTACATGGCACTCCCTTTCACAAAATGAATGACTTAATATCTGGCAGCAAGTTATATCAGCTGCTTCTTATAAACGTTAATTCCGAAACTAACTTGATTATAAGCTAAAATTAAAACTTTAAGTGTTATCTGATGAATATAGTTGAAGTTGGTGTACTCGTCCAAATACAGTTTGTGAGTAAAAAGAAACATTGCTCAGCAGCACCACTCTACAGCCATGAGTGCACCATCTGTTTTTGCAGTCAGCAGCTCTATCAAGGTTGCATCAGTTTCAGAAGTTAGAATCCCCGAGTTCAACTTTCATTCATATTTCAGTATTTTAACTGTAATATTTCTGAATCAGTGTCTCCAGTGTAAGGGGCTTATAGCTATTGAAAAAAATTTGTTAATCCTCTGCTGCTCATTTCAGTTTGAGATTGTAGTCACAAGTTTTGATTGCTATTCTCCAAACTCAAAAGTACTATTGAACCCAAACCCTCCACATGCTCCCTTTTAAAAAATCTTTATTTAAATAACTGAACAGTGGTGAGTCCTTGTTGTGGTCAGGTGACCAGACTAATGACACTAAACGTATACCACTGATGTTGTGCTGCATGGTCAACACAGCTGTAGGGATGGGAATAGATAAGATTGTATTGATAGCAGTAGGATTTACACAGGATTTCAGCATCAGCACAACTCTTTTATAATCTCTGAGAACACAGTGTAGAAACAGTACAAAAACGGCATGCATAAGATCACAGCATCATTTTGCAGACATTACAGCTAGCTCTGTTGTCGTCTTTCTTGTGAAATGAAGACTTGGACCATTTCTTCCTCTCCGCTATTACATTTCCTTGTTGCAAGTTTCCAGAAGTGTAGCTACAAATTCGACACCATAGTTTTGCATCGAGAAACTGCCAAAAAAGCATGCTGGCTTCAATTAAAGGAATTAATAAGCTTGGAGGCATGAGATTCTGATGGATCAGACGATTTGGAATCGGTTCTCAACTTGAACCAGTTCTCAATTTTCATCCAGACACAGCAGGATGGTGTTACAGCAATAGGGTATCGTTAAAAATGATTTGATACCGATACCTTGACTTCGACACCGGTTCCTGAATGACACTTTTTTGATACCCATTTCATGAAATCTGTTTTTAAAAAAGATTACATTACACGTACATGTGGTGATCCCTGTATCTGGGTGTAACCTAGTGTTTTTCCTATATGCCTCAAGACAGCCAATCACGAGCACTGTTGGACAGCAAGCATGCTGCATGCCTATTGGCTCACTGATACTGTTGAGATTAATTCCTTAATCAAAGATTGATACCCAGCCCTAAACACCCATGTTAAGAATTCAGCAGATGTGTAGCATCTTAAGCTTTAAAGTGTCGAACAGAATAAAACTCTGGGGAGGTTTTATGACTTGATGAGTTTAAGTGATCTGAAATTGGATCTGTGACTGTGCAGTCACTGGTGGTGAGGGCTCTGCAGGTTTTCACAGCTGCTGATTTCCTGATTAGCACACCTTCAACCAGATATGGATTGGAGTGAAATAAGCTTGTTTTGCAATTTGTTGGATTTAAAATAATGCACACTCTCAGATCTCTGGTGTGTTCACCTCTGGGCTACGGGATCTGTAAGCATGCACTGGACGTCCACTTTCTTATCTTAAATTAAAAGTTGTATTTTTTTAATCATTATTACACTCCCCCTGAGAGCAAACACCTTGATCACTCATCTGACTTAAGGCCGCAGAGAGGATTAGGAAAGGTAATTTCTCGCAAGATGATTGAGAAATCTCTGTTATTAAGGGAAAGTGCCCACACTACACACAAAGAAAAAGAAAGTGAGAGCTTCTCAAGGCGTATCAATAGTGTTGCTGGGACATGCATTATGGGAGGGATTATATGGATGGAATTCAACTCTAGTGAAGACCTGCCACCAGCTCAGCTGCTTCTACAATGGGGGAGCTGAACAATGTTGTCAGAATTACACAATGAGCAAGACAAGACACAACCCAGAACAGCCAAGTGATAATAGCTACATATCTGACAACTGTAGTGTGCAGAGGGCTCTGAACTGCCAGGCCTTCTGTCACATATTGTTAGATGATAATATTTTCTGATCTGAGGCCACACAGCGGGAGTGTTAATGCAGGGCCAGGTTCTGTATTTTTACTGTTTACCATGGTGGTGACAAAAGCTAAAATAATTGTTGCAGTGATAACTTTTCAGAGTTGTAAAATTGCTGTCTCGTACTATTATAAATTGATGGGCAGTGTTTTGCTGCCTCATAAGCCTTCAAACTCATGGATCTATTACTACAACTGGACTTCCTGGATCGTATTCTATGTTCTCACCAGTACCTGAAGCAACACGCCCCCCTCATTGCAGCCATATTTTGTACGCAGGGCTGTTTTCTGACTGTACACCCCCTAAAGGAGGAGTAGCGTTTTTTGTCTCTTATCTGCATCTGTTGTACATTTACACAGATGTCCCCCAGATGAATGGCTGTTAAAAATTTGATGACTCTCACCTGTCGTGTCCCACATTTGGGGTCCACAGAATGAAGGAGGGTTTTTTTCCATCACAATTCACTTGAATTGTCCTTTTAATCTTCCCTTGCACTCGGATTTCCTGCCACATTGCTGTAATGTTTTGATTCTCAGTTGGCTTGTCACATATTTCTATACCACGCTAATTGTGTTTTATGTCCTTGACCTGTGAAATAATTAGGTTACAACTGTGTTCTAGTAGCTGGATGACAATGATTCTTGATACTTTTATCCTAAATGTCTTTGTGGCGTATAAAAGAACTGTAGTGACTCGAGCATATAGAAATTATACAGAGATATAAAGAACAACAAGCTTGTCATGTAACAGCAGTTTAGGTAATCAAGGCCATTATTCAGTCTCATGAAATCTGTATGAGGTCAGATTAATGTTTTGGAAACAAGAGGTCAATTTTGATATTTCTGCTCCAAATATCCTTAAATATTTCATGGCAGATAATAAACTGGAACCACTAGTTCATGTAATTTTAAACATATAGGCTACAAAGATTGTATGTCTTTATTTATTTGACCTGAAATGTGCTGCTGCGTGCTACGGAGTTGATTCAGTTGCTGAATGGAGCAATATGATAGGCCTCCTGTAATCCATTTGTGCCTCTCTCTCTCTTATTTTCTCACACACACACACACACACACACACACACACACACACACACACGCTCCCATGGCTGCAGCTGAAGGAAATCCTGCTTTATTTATGAGATGTATAGCTCAGAGAGCCACAGGGTTCTCCTGAGAATTCAAGACTGCACACACACAGCATTTCGCCTGTGGAGTCTCTCCTTTTTTTTCTGCTCTCTCACACACACACACAGTCACATGCATATGCTGCAGGGCATCTATTTACGCTATCTGCTGTTTTGGCTGGGCAGAACCACAGTTGTTTGAGCGTGACCTCGGTCTTCCTCAGGAGCAGGCAGAGCGCTGCAGGCAGATGCCTGCTGAATGTGGTGCTTTAGTGTTTTTTGTGGCAGCGGTTCAGTGGAAGGAGTGATATCATCTGCATGTCAGGGAAGAAGCAATGCCATCCTATGCTCAGGCCACACTAAATCACTGTAGTGGCATTTGGGTGCATTTAAAATGTCAAGCAACTATAATAGGACCAATAGAGCTAAGAGGGAGAGAAGAAGTATTTAAATGTTTAAATGATCAGTCGAAGCACTGAACAGAGATTAACATGATGGCATGGAGATAACATCATGTTTTTGGCCCTCAGCTAAAGTGCAAAAATGAAACCTTTAGTAGTTGAAATGATTTAGTGTCAGGAAAAATTCTTGTCCATATAGCAGGGAGCACTTAGCCAGGTGTTACATTCTTTGTTTTGTACTCGCTGTTTGAATTTTGGCATTTAACACTAGAGGCTAAACTGCTGACAAATATTCAACATTTTTCGGTGAAACCGAAGAAAAACAAAGGTCTTAAAATATGCTACAAGTGGGACCTTAAAGCAGCTATAATCAATACTTTATTTAATAACAATGCATCAAATGACAATGTGAAAACAATGTGATGGTTTCAAAGTGATCATTTGTAGTGATGTACCTACAGAGGATTACCAGCTGAATCTGTAGCTTCCGTCATCTTTACAGAGCTATAGCAAGTTTTAACTCATTGTTAGCTGTCAGGCCCACAACTGAACTGTTTTTGGTTAAGTCTTACTGCTCCCATAGTGTTGTTTTTATTTCTAGTTGCAGCTGTTATCACTGTAAAAACTCCAAAAAGTAAAAACCCACAGTATACAATGTCGTTTTTTAAAACCAAAACAGGAAATCAGTGTTTATTGTAATAATTTAAAAACAAGAGAGAATCGGACCAAAAATAAAATACAGGTTAAGATGTGACTTTAGAAATACAATTTGGAGCACAGACGCTCAGTACTATAGTTTCAAGTTAAAGTTAGACATTGTGGGAAATCTCTTGCTGATAGTTGGATGAGAAGATCCCTGAGTCCTGTCATCGCTGTGAGGTTGCCAGGAAATTAGAGAAGCAACCAGTGAAAGCTCCAGGATGTGACTGTGCCCATTTAAGACTTTGTCTGATACATGACACATAAGACAATAACTTGTCGTAACTTTTTTTTTTTTTTTTAAGGATTAGCCAGAGATATAACGAGATATAACATGTTTAATGGTGAGCCTACAGGAACTAGGGAACAGATTTAGTTAGCTTTGCACAAAGGTTTCCAGTCTTTATGCTAAGCTAAGCTAAACAGCTTTCTTCTGACTGTAGCTTCATATTCACGTGCGAACTAGAGTGATTTAGATCATCTCATCTAATTCTCAACAAAAAAAGCCTATAATGATACTTCCCAAAAAGTTGAACTATTCCTTTAACCACCTTTTGGTTCTTTTCTTACTGAAAAAAAATCATAAAGGATACCCAACTCTACATGCAGACATTGGTGGCTGAAATGATTCATTTGTCAGTGATGACTATATTTCTGTCTATCAACTTTCAAACTAGTCAGACATTCCTGAGATATGCTTCCAGTGAGCGGTGGAGAGGGCAGTATAGAAATTAAAGAATAACAACTTCCCTTCATTCTTGTTAAGTAGTTGCTTCCTGTACTCATTCCCATAACTTTCTTCCTACTGGCTGAATGTCGTTACAGAGGTCAATGTCTCTCTGGAGATTTGGCAAAGCCGGTTTTGATGCTGTGAAAGAGTTGAGGCACACAGAGATCTCATTCCCTGTCTTGCTCAGCTGATGTTGAAACATGGCTTCAAGAACTGACATGTATGTGGTCCATGTATACACAGAAGAGACATGTAGATTTTACATATGTCATTTCTGTTTTCTGCATACTCTTCTGGTCTCCCCATGTGACTCTGACATCCACACGAGGTTATGTAACATAGACAAACAAACATTCACAAGAAAGACAAGCAGGATACCAGTAACAACTCTCTGCTCGTGCTCCTCAGAAAGAGTTCCCATGTGTCCTGGAAGACCTGGATAAATTTAGACCGTTTTCCATCAGTCATGGAAAATGACAGTCACTCATGGAAAATAAACAGCAAGGTAAAATGTCCCAGAAAGTGTTTGTCTTTCCTGAAAATATCTGACAAATTCTCACCTTCTCTATTTGCTGGAAAACAAGACTGTCTGATCTCTTTTGCAACAGTTGCTGAAGCTGTGTTACACTGATTGGCTCAAATTTAGACTTCTTTATAATAAAAGAAATACGAAGAATTAATGACAATAAAATACCACGAGCAAACGGCTGCACTCTTTGCCAGCTTTTCATTCTATAACCTGCCATTAATCTACTGATTTCTTGGACTGTTGATCAGAAAAACAAGCAAAATCCCCTTTTTAGTTTTTCTTTTCTCCACTCCAATAGGACAAGAGTTATGTAATTTACCAAGCATATGTGATTTCCTTTAGTAAACAATATGCATTTTATTCACAAGTTAAGTCTTTTGTTTGCATTTATCCTCCCCAGCTCTTCACCTACCATCGACACTAATTGGATTGATGGTGTTCAGACAGTTTTGCAAGACAGGTTTTGTATAAGCTCTCCAGAAGATAGAGATAAAAAAGAAAAAAGGATAAATATAATGAGTGTCTGCCCTCAGAGTCATGATAAAGATATGTGACTCTGGCATATCTGGATTGTTATCACCTTCAGTAGGAACCGATTTTCACAATTTAGTTTGTATAATCCGCTTTAAGACTTTTCTTGTTTGTAACACAGACTATAGAAATATTCACTGCGACTGTCCACTCCACAGTTGTCTCACAGTAAATCGCCCGAGTAAATGATTCACGTCTGTACTGGGCCGATGGCGGTTTAAGTCGTCCAACAGGTCTGCATTGCGTTGCACCAGCCTTTCTGCATTGCTCTCGCTACATCAGTCTGTTCTCTCTTGGGAGCCTCAAGGTAGCATCTGATCAAAGAGAATAATTCAGGTCCATAGCTGAGGGAGGAGCAGAGAGAAGACCGATGGAGCAGAAGGTACAAAGAGAAGGTAAAGCTCAAGCTGGGATAAAGTCAACGGTGGTTTGTGTTACACAGAGAAGAAAAAAAGGTGCTAAGAGACTATTTCTGCACCGTGTTTCCACATGAGCTAACCTCATTTTACAACATATTCTCTTACAACTTACCCATAGAAGAGGTAGTATGAAATTGAAGTTGGCAGTCCATTGGGTGATTACGAGTTTATTTCGCACAGCACAGGGTCGTCAGTGGTTGTACTGCCTGCATACTTATCACAAATAAAGCACACAGTGAATTAACTCGCAGATGCAAATTGTGCCCACAACACAATCGCACACAGTCTACGCAGCTTGTTTAGTTTCCCTCCCATGTTACCTCATTAAGAGAAATCTCTTCCTACCATTTGTTGCTTACAGGCATCCTCACAGATGCACGGTAATGTATAGGATTACCTGCATGAGTGTAGAGTTGGATGATTGAGAGTAAAACCCCCTTAATCCATTCCTCAAGGAAGGTTTTTTTTTCCCTCTAATGCTTTGTTTTTCCTAGTTCAGTCCTCTTTTTTTTAATCCATGCATATACTTGTTTCCGAAAAAAGATCCACACCGAGGTCTGGGGATTATCCAAACTAACTGGGGCATTGTTTCTGGAAAGAGACACTGCTGAATGTAATTTTTCACTGCTGTGAGCACCGCTAATAAAATTGTGTTCCATTACCTACATTGTGCTCTGGTGGTGACAGAAATTTCCAAACCTGAAGAAATGGAGCCAAAACTTTCTGCATGGCTACATGCCAAAAGGCAAAGTCAGGAAAATGTTTTTTGTGGTTTAAGTTAACTGACCCTTAAATATAATCAGGCTTCTTTTTTTTTATGCGCGGTCAATGTGCTTTCCTCTAAAATGCAGGATCCATCATTTAGTAAAAAAAAGGTAGCTGTCAGGGCTGTGAAGAGAACAGTAATGGGAGGCTCGTAGGAGTACAAGGCAATTTAAAAGTAAAGACACACCAACGCTGCTGCTGCTTCTTGCATCCCTAGATGGGAGTTGTAAACAGCACAACATTTCAGGAGCAGAAGCAAAACAACATTAACTGGCTCACAGATCACCCCTGTGTTTTCATGTGTTGAATATTGTTTGTGTGTGTGGCCTAGATTGTTTTGCATGGAATCCACACTCCCAAATGTTAAGAAGTTATGTTCACTCCTTCAGTAAAGTGTTGCCTCTCTAGTTCAAACTTTGACAAACACAGGGTTAACCACAGGGTTAAATGCTTCCCTGCAGTGGACCGGAGACTAGAGCTGCATTCCAAATGGCATGCTTTTTCTTTTTACTTTTAGTACATACATCACCTGCCTCTTACAAGTATGCATACATACTGCCTAATCATAAAATTGCACCTTGAACTTTGACCCTCTTGATCATACATCTGTTCCAGTCCTTAGCGTCTGTAGTACATAATGAGTTGTCATCTGTATGTACTCTTTGGCAGCTTAATTGATGTGACATGTTGTTGTTGTGTAGAGGATTGTGGGTCAGAATAGCCACAATAGTCCGCTGGTTTGCACACTGCAAAATGCCACCGGATGCTGTAGAGCGGGACATACTAAATCTTTTTCCAGGCATAATAAGATAGATGGCAGGAAACTAGTCATCAGATGCTCTCAGTCCAGCATGTAGGAGTGTATTAGAAAGTGTTGTTTTGTTGAATCTGACCCTGTGGCCATGTAGTTGCTCTCTTTCTCTAATAAAAAGCACTGTAACTTGCTTAATGATACCAAAGATAGTTTTTGCTTGTGATTTGTTGTTTGTATAAGGGATGAGCAGGTTCACCAATATCTGTATTTGTATCTATATTTGTATACCAACTAAATTATCTGTATCTGAATCTGTAGTCTGAATGTGTGGGGCCTAAACCTAAAGTGGGTGGTGTTCAAGACAAGAGTGGGCAGGACTAACAGGAAGTTATTGATTAAAACCTGAAATTGATATGGGTTGTTCAGAAGTGGCTATATTTTTTATTTATTAGAAAGCTATTAACAGAACAGCCTCAGAACTAACTTCAATGAGGATTTTCCTTCATTGTGAGTATGTATATTGACACATTTTACTCAGATGATCGTACATGTAAAAACTTCATACATTATCTGTTTTATCTGCCCTACTGTATATCAGACTTCATACAAACTTTCAGAATGCTTTCAGAGAACTCCAGACTCAAAGTATGTGTTATAACCACACAACTCTGAATGAATACATGATCTTTTTCTACTTTTGCGTGGTGTGTGAGTTTGTTGCAAACTAGAGTTGCGCCGATTCCAATACCAGTATCAGAAATGCTGCCAATACTGCCGGAAAAAATGCAGGTATCAGTACCGGCAAGTACGTGAGTCTATGCACTGATCCGATACCACGTAATTTAGAAACGGGAACCTGCGACTTCCCAGTTAGCTCCGTTAGCTCTGCTTAACGTTACACACCAGAAATCAATTCATCTTTGCTGCTCTACAAGCCAACACATGAAGTTGTACTGTGCTGCCCTTTGCAACTACTGTTTTTAGAGTGGTGAAGAAGAAGTTGATTTCACGCGTCAGACCGAGTTAGCAACATGTCAGTTTTTTTTGGCAATGTTTTACCGTGTATAACCCCACCAGTACTACGGTGACATGTTCAGTATGTAACATATGTGTAATTGCTACCAAAAATGAACTCTTTACAGTCGGATGTGGTCAGACATGGAACCATTCGATAGCAGCAGGAAAGGGAGTTTTCAGATCTGAGAGCAGTTTGCAGGAAATTTTTCAAGCCCACCAGGTCTTCATCGGATATGATGGTTTTTAGGGGGATGGCTGCATTCCTAAATTTAGACAACTTTAAAGATTATAAAGATTACATCAACCTGAGTTTTAGTACCAATATAAAGCCCCTTTTTCCTATTTAATAACATAAGTCAAACTTCTTAAGTGCATTTTTTAATCGTGTCTTAACATTCAGAAGCCAAAAAATATCCTTGCCAAATAAAATATCGTCTAGTTCAGCACCCAGCCCCATTTTTGCCTCGTCCCAGGATTATCACTGTGGTGTAGCTGACTGAGCAACATGGGTCTCATTGCCAAGATGCATAATTAGCACATTGTTTATTTATATTGTAACTAATTATCTGTTGCTAATTTCATGTGACCACTTCATGATCTTGTCTCCTCTGGAAAAACAAACAAAAGGAAGAAGAAATGATACTGACATTAATTACCTTATTTACATATTACATTTTCCTGACAGCTGCAGCTGTTGTCACATTCAACCAGAAGTGGTTTGGACAGCTGTGGAGATTTTTGCATGTAGTTAAAAATTGTATCCAAACCAAAAAAGAAAATGCTGTGGAAATCATGATAGCAGTGCTGTATTTTCATTCATAACCCTGCTTGCAGATGTAAAATGGGTGTAGTGTCAGTATGCCTCACTTGCCTGAATCATTCATTCATTCATGAAGAGCATACAGCATCTGGATGTTTATAATATCTGATCACTCCTTACACTTCGACAGCAAGTGTATCCTTTTACTGCTAAGTGCTTCTGTTAGATTGTCTCAGGTTAGCTAATTGACTATATTGACTATGTGGGTGTAAGGAAAGCTGAAATGCAGGGCTTGACTTGCTCAGGGCATTTTGTCTATTTGATTTTCTGCTGCTCATATTTAACAAAGTAAAGTTTCCAAGTAAATAAGACACTGCAGTGTGGAATGGTTTTTTTTATGCCTCCAGTCTCAAAATGTTCGATATGGCACAGAGCATCTCTTGTTCTCTGAACGTCCTGCAGCCTTTTTTGTTTTTTTTTCGGGTTGTTGTTGTTCAACTCAGGCCTGCTTCAGGTGAGTGTTGAAGTAAAATAACTGTGTTGTTGGTGAGAGAGAAAACACCCAGCTGGGTTGATTTTCAAAATGCAGTTTACGACCAAAAAATATTTTGAGGTTGATTTTATAGCTTGTTTTCTGACCACATTTAAACAGTTTAAACAATAGAAACTGTCTAAATCTGTGCACTGATTGCAGTTATCTGACCCTGTCTAAGAACTATAATTAACAGCATACACAAACATGTTTGTAGTATTTTTTAAGAAAATTCAATTGTATGTTCAGGGGGAAGGGCAGGTACTAGTTCTGCCCTCAAGCACATTTGCATCATAATTTTCCAAAAGCCAAGTTGTCATCGCCTGCAGTTTTTCTGCTCTGTGTGACAACTAGTTTAGTCTTTACATACTTGGGGAGAAGGTCCTTGGAGACATGCTTTATGATGAGGGGTTAGAAAAATAGATACAAATTTACAGAGTGTGTAGTACGGTTCGTTTGACAACAATAGCTTATAGTGAGGGCAACATCTTTGTTGTTTGACCTAGATGTGACCTGTGTTTCACAGATACTTTATTCCTCTCTTTCTCTCTCTCTCTGTCAGACACAAACACACCATCACCTCAGGGTTTTCTCCGTCTGCTCCCGTCGAAGGAAAACGGTTGGCATTGTACATCAAAGCCGTGTTCACTACATTTGCCCCGCTGTTCTTTACAGTGCTTGTCTTTTGTTGTTCTGCCAGGGGACATGGATACCAGACTGTCACATACAGAGTTAAAAATAGAGACAGTCCTTCCCGCTTTATGAACCAAAGCTGCAAGGAAAACGATAAAAAGGACACGAGGAAACCTATGCTGATAGATGATGGCTCGCAGCACAGAGAGGTTCTGTACAGAGGAGTGTGTTGTAGACCTTACAGAGAACAAGCTGCTCAGAAGAGGCGACTCATCATGTGTTTGGAGTGCAGGGAGCTATGCAAAGTGAACAAGCGCTGCACTGTTATGGAAAGAGGTAAAGTGGGCATCAAGGAGTAGAGAAAACAACCCAAGTTTGAAGGCAGCTATTTATGGCTGAGGAGAAAAAAGAAATCAATGCAGTAGGGATTCAACGTTGTTTATCATCTTTCAGTGAAGTCATTATGATGGAATAATATTAAAATTAACTTGATGCAGTACTCTGTGCCTTAACTAAACAGATACTAATTAAAACAGCAATTCGCATAATGTGATATCTGACAAAAATATGGAATGAAGGTTGATGCTTTGGTAGAAAATAATCAATACCTCCCATCTGTCTGCACAGATAATGTGTAATACAGGGATTAAATAACAGTGGTGATGCACAATTATACCCTAATGTAATGCCATCATTCTGCTGTCAAAATATGTTGTTAATACATATTCCCATGTCATTTCTTGGGACACTCCTGGAGATGTTGTGCTCTCTATCCTCTTTAATCCTCTGCTTTTCTCTCTGACTTTAATGGGGGAAAGGAAGACCTTTGTTGAAACCACCACGCTGTGGGTGCAGAGCCTACATGCACCTTTGTGTAGAATGAGCGCTGATCCTTTGTAAAGAAATATCGAAAATCTAAGAGTGAAGGGCTCAACGTCGGATTCTTTGGGGCACGCCCATGTCAGTAAAAATGGGACCACCCATCGACTGTTGTCATGGAGACTCACTCAACAATGTTGTCTCTTCTGAGGAGAGGAGGGCAGAGGCAATGACAGAAAAAGAAAGTGACATGTGAAAAATTGCTTGTAAAGAGGCTGGGGGAAGGACGGTCTGGTTAAAGAAAGAAGGGAATTCCACCTTTCTGTCATCATCCATTGAGGCAAGTTAAGATTTAAGGGATTTTTCCCTGGAAGTGTGTGAAAATGCAACATTTCTGCTTCAGGCCAACATGACTCAACCTGTAACACTTAATTTGCTTAGAATCGTTATTATATATTCATTAGATGAGCAAAAACTAAAGATAAATATAGGGCCGCAATTTACAATTAATTTCTTTATATTTCTAACAATTGTTTTTTCATTTGGTCTTGATAGAAGTCCATTGCAGTTTTGTAAAGTACAAGGTAAGGTCTTCAAATTGCTTTTTTTTGTCAATTAATTGCTTGTCAAAATTTTGAAAATCATGCACATTTGGGTTTGCTGCTAGGCACTAAGGACTGGTATTGTTTGAGATTGCCACTGAGTTGTGGCAGCAATACCACGACAGCACTTTTTTCAATGACTTGCTTTGAGAAACAAAAATGTTTTTTTACAAAATAGGAGCAAAACTTCCCAACTGTTAGAGCCCAGATACACCAAACAGTCATAGCCACTTCTAATCAAGAATACTGTATGTCTGATAAAAAGTTTAAATTTTAAATAAAATTCGAAAAAATGCACTAAATGGATGAAATTATGGATACTATAGCGAAAGGTTCAAACTCTTCTTTTTCCTTGCTCTTCTTGTCCTGAACAGCCAATCGTAGTGATTTCCCTCAGTAACGGCCCCTGCTGCAGATTCAACCTACTCTGTTGGCTGAAATGTCGCTGACAAGGGCCGTCTAATGCTAATACAAGACATTCAGTGCAAGTTTTCAGCGCTGCTATGTTAGTCTGTGCAATAGACACATTTTGATCTTGAAAACCTTTTCAGATATTGGGTTAAGATATCCAGCCCTACTTGTAATGCTTCTGTATAATAGCCTTTAGATCACTTCAGTCAAAGCAGTCATCACACTGACTAATACCCACACTTTAAGCTTGTATTATGAGTAAACATGCTGGATTTAATCTGGCGCTTTTGAGAAGTGCTGTCCTCTGTGAAGTCTGTGCCATCTGTGGTTCAGCTCATGACACTCATGGGAACAATCAGGTGTTTTTGTGCTCAAAGCTGCAAGAATTGAACCGAGGCTAAAATAAAATAACAGGGAAATTCTATGAGTAGAGATGGCTGTGTGAAAGCTACATTGTAGCATGTGCACACAACATCAATTTAATATGCACAGGATAATAAACTTGCATGCACAACATTATATTCTGTGCAAACGTGTTGTTCATAATGATGAACCTACATTGAATTATCACCTGATTCTGCAGCTCCCCTTGGCTTGATGAAGCTTTACAAGAGCTTAAAGACAGTGATTATTAGGCTTACATTCATCAGGTGGACACATACACAACTCCGAATGAATGGTTATTTTGCTCTGTAACTGCCGGATGTGGAAATAAAATGTTTGCTATAAAGTTTGCCATATCAACTAAAAAGGTGATGACATGTCGGTATTGTTGCTGCTGCCAGTGGCCCATGAAATCAGTTATTACAACTTTAAAGCAGTTTATCATAATTAAGAGCTGAATTTACAAAGGATTTTATTTTTGTCCTTGGTTTTATTTGTCATCTGGTTTAGATTGAGATATTTACCACAGTTCAGAATGGGTTGATAAAGACGCCTCTTCTGTTGTCAAATGTGCAGTCATATGGTGTGCTGATATCAGCCCTTGCACTGTTTGTGTGGTCTGAGTGTGCCTTTCTTCTCGGTCCTATTTTGAGCCGACCACGAGAAACCCTCTCGGTGTTGTATTTGAGACGTCCTTGCATGGTTTGAGTTTTGGTCATTTTGATGGTATCCACATGTACGGCACCCATTTTCTCCCCTGAAACTTAGGAAGAGCAACCACTAAACCTCATCACAGAGAGGCAGATGAGCTTATGTCATATACCACACCCTCAGATTTAGGGCCTGTGAGTGTGTGAAAATGTCCTGTATGTGTGTGAGTGACAGACTGAGAGCTTGTTGGGGTTGCCTGTTTCACAATATAGCTGTCACTTTGCAGCTGTGCATGTGGAAAACATTGTTAACACTGACTGCATGTGAAAGGCATCTAATTATGCGCTGGCCTGGTTTTGTTGTTAGAGACGAGTTATTCTGTGAAGAAGATCATTAGATCCACAGTGGCAGTTACAGTGAGTCTGGCGTCCTCACGTTTCAGTCTGTTCACTTCACTCCTAATGCTTCAGACACTGCCAGTAAAGCAGTGGTCCACCACTACTGCAAACAGTGTGGAGTGGAGGGGGAGGGTGTTGAAAATGTCTCCCATTGGCTGAATCCTGCCTGTCTTTGACCTGAATGCCAAACACAGAGAGCTCCGCCAGACGTTTTTTTTCTTTAAAACATCCCCTCTTTTTTATAATCCTCTTTTACTTTCCCTTTCTCTTTGTGTGGTGTTGAAAGAGCCTCTGAGCATCCCCCCCCCAGTGAATCGAGTTGTGAAGTGCTGGTGAAGCCCAGCTCAGCAGTCTGTCGCTCATCTTTCCTCTTTTAACTCTCTCAGCAGAGGGGTCACGAAGAGCTCGAGCTCTCAGGCTTTTCTCTTTTTAAACACGCTCTCTCTCAAATCTGTTTGTTTTCTTTTGTGTGTATTTGTGTGCTCTCCCTCACAGGAAAAAGCGTCTTTATTTGTTCAACCATCTGTCTGTGAACCATATCAAGGAAAGTGAGTAAGTGGCTCTGATTAAATGGCGAGTGTAACATAACATTTTCTGTTAAGTGGCTTCAGTTTCCACGCAAAGTTGACTGAAGCTCAAATGGTTTTAAACCAGACTACAGATTGATTTCTGTATAAGCTGCCCTCATGGATTTCATTGGTACGTTAACTGTCATGGCATGTGAGCGGGCATCAGAATGAGCAATGGTATGTAGTATGTACTGTAGCTGCCTGTCTGACATACATGGTTGCCCATAGAGGAGGATGGACTTGATTTGGAGTGGCATTCCCATCACTCAGCCTAATGAGCAAGGTTGTCAAGGAGACAGAGAAATTGGTATCATGGATGAGGGGAAGCACTCAAGCTAGGATGGGAGAGTATCACATGTTATTCTGCCAATTTCCACAAAGCCACAAGTGGAAAGAAATGACACCAAGCTAGAACGGTTGTGAAAGTGTTTTGTTGTGTACGAGAAAGCTTCATAAGGTGCTTTCACACCTAACCTGTTTGGTTTGGTTTAACTCTGGTGTGTTTGCCCGTTTGGTTCACTTTGTTTTGGCTGGTGCAAATGCTGTCCTGTGCGAACCACACCACAGGGCCATCTTCAGCACATTTCACTTTTGCTGTAAAAGTAAAACAGACAAAACCTTAGGATTTTTAAGGAGACATGTGATGCTAATTTTTTGGGGCGCACTCACACATGGCCCAGTTGCTCTACAGTGCTGAAGCAAGACTGTCCCTCTTCCCCATTCCCTCGCTGGCCTGCACTCACATTGCTACGGCCGCACAAAGTCATGGAAATAAAGGCAGGACCACTGACTGGGCATTTCAGGAGCAGTGTTTTCTGTGGGAGAGGAGCTTCTGTTGGTGCGGACTTTGACCTTTTTTATCTTTCAAGATACTTTACATGCACATGAACCAATGTAAAACATTGAAGGAAAGGAAAAAACGAAAAACCATAACACTGTAGGTCTTCTGTAAACGTCAGTTCAGTAGTTCAAAAGCTAAATTACCAAACTAAGTCCATTTTCTGGCCATGAATTGCCAAGAAATCAATATTCTAGGTGACTTGTATATTCATGCAAATCATATATCTATGAGTGTGGTAACGTGGTCAGTACTTGAGTACTCAGATTTTCTCTGATCAATCCAACATTAACAGAAGTTAAAACATATATTTATAGAGTTTTACACAAAATATGGATTAGATAAGTTTTTTTTTTTACTTTGTGTGTGTGTGTGTGACTAATACACACACTGAGCACAAACTTTTACAGTGCTTTACTGTATTAACTTGTCAGAAAAGTGACGTTTCTAAATGATCTCAAACCTAGTTTGACATTTCTCTTCTTGTTAATTATCAACATATTCATTGGTGACATCAGCCGATACATCTTTTTTGTCCTTTTTCTGCCTGGTTGCCACCGTCCATTTAAATTTTAAGTTGTTGCCAGAACTAATAATGCTCAGTATTTCTTTGTAAGCTCTTTGTGAACAACTATATGGGCTTATGTGTGTAGCTCTGGTGATGCAGGAAGACCTCACTAAAACTGTCTGATGGATGGGTTGAAAATGAATAATTGTGCTCCATCACAAGTGAGCAATACAGACAATAGTCAACAATTGTGTAACAAGCAAGCCACTTGACTGACTTCCTTCCTCACTGTGTAATGAATCATCTGGTGTTTCCCCTGGAAATCATAGCAAATAGAGGGAGTAGAAGGGATATGATATTGACAGGCGACCAAATAAAACACACTGTCTAGTCATTTGTAGACATTTTAATGCAGAAATGTTACTTGTCATTTCTTTGAAACGTAATCTGGACTGACCTTATGAGTCCATGTCTCCATGACAGCAAGAATCTTTATATCTTTGCTCAGAGCTAGAAATTAATACCACTGAACCCTTATTTGATCTACTTTGTATTTCAATATCTCAAATGTTGCGAAAGTAATACCATGGAGCAAATTCAACAGATATAATCAGGTTTTTTCACCCATCCATCCACGCCAGGAGGAACGAATTCAATAAAATGAAAGGAAAGTGGCAGCCTGGGCCTGAGGCGGATAGAGGCCACAGCACGTTCACATACCTCCTGTCTCCTGGAAGAGTTGACGTCACCGTCCCTCATCTTGTCATAAATCTGCCCTTCCACTTTTATTTCCTGTGCTCTCAAAAGAATCACAGCTGCTGTGTTTTTGTCTCGTCCTTTGTATTGACCTGATTCTTCCACCATCTTCCTTCTGCTGCCTTTGTTGCCACAGTAAATGTTGTTACATCCTGGGAAGTTGCAAACCTAACTTATGGTGAACTTGACATTAATTCTACCAGTGGTGTGTTGCACAACACCACCACCCCCACCCCCTCCTCTCTCCTCCTCTGTTGTCCCTGTCCCGGCCTGTGAAGAAATCCAGTTTGACAGCTTTAGTGATGGCAAGCAGAGGCACATTCACAAGTGCAATGCTCTACTGTACAAACTGTTGCACTTTTCACTGCTTGTTGTAGAGATAGAGGAGAAGCTATTTGACACGTGTCACACAGTGACACACAAGCCTGCTTTTGGCTGTGGCTGTAAATGTAAGAATGTATTCAGTCATGGCTGCACTGTCTCTGTGGTTGTGGCCTAATTGAAGTGGAATTGAATATCTTTGGATGAAAAAACAGCCAGCTCCCATTTGCATTTCATAAAATGTAGCCTCCACAGAAGATATCAATCTTTCCACCAGTAATGGAATCTTTTTATATGCTCTAATTTGTGCAGCTACATTTCTCATGAGTCACAATTCTCTTTTGTGGCTACGCTTTATCTGTGCTCTGCCCTCTCATTAAAGAATGAGATGTAAATGACAATACGAGTTAAGGAAAATACGGCCCCCCTGCTTTTTTAATGTGCGCCAGTGGAAAATTGTGCATTGTTGTGCACGTATACTTAATATGCATGAATGTACTCACCCACATGCTTCCTTGCACTCACATTTATCAGAACTGATCTTTCCATTAAATTGTTTGACTCAGCTCGGTTATTTATAAGCTCTGTAATAAGTATATATTATGTGTAATTGTGTTGTAGAGGATATTTAACTGTCACTGTGTTACTGCCATAAATCATAGTGTCCCGCAATAGCTACTGATAACCTCACACGAGATTAGATATGAAGTAGACAGTTTTATATCATTATTCAGGCTGAACAATTGCAGACACTAAAGTTTTACAGCATCACTATTCATTCTGTATCTTTTTAAATTCACTGTTATCTTCAAAGAGCTTCTTTACATCTGAACCATTTTTTTCTTCCTTTATTTATTCCAGCGATGTTGTTTCCAGCCGCAGACTCATAACTCGGCGGTGAGTTAAATATAAACCGGATTGCTCGGATAGTTCTCATACCGTGGGAAGCCTTCCATCACCAAAAAAGAAAAAAAGTTTTTGCAGAACAAACTTTACTGATCTTTTCCTGCATATTCCGAAACAGGCAATCTCTTTCCTGTTTGCCTGTCTGATGAGCAGATGCATGTAATTCCTCAGCAGCTAAGGTGGTCCAGCAAGCCCATGTCAAATCACTTCACCTAAGGCCTGGTGAAATAGAGCATGTAATCGCTCACTGTCTGTCTCAAAAACTAATAGGCAAGGCTTTGCGTGTGTGTGTTTGTGTGCGTGTGAGCATGCAGAATGAGCACATAAATTGATTTTGTGTGTTCGTGCTGCTTTCTACCAAAGAAACCTTTTCAGAGGTGCTTTTTTTGGGCCTGAATGTTGCAGTGTAGAGGGACTGTTGTCTTGAGACCTGTGTGCCTAGTCATGTTTTCAACTGTTGAAAATTATTAATAATACATACTATGTACACGCTCTATTTTTCTTTCACATACAGGTCGGACCAACAAGGACAATTGTACGTGATAATTGCACCCTTATGAATAAATAGGATAAATACCTGAGATAGGTAGTGCAAAGTAGCTCTAATGTTGGCTTATGGTGTTTGATCTATGAAATATGTGAAAAATGATCAGTGTTCCCTAGAGATGATGTCCTCACATGTCTTGTTTTGTCCTTCGGGCGGGGTTGATTTGCTTTTAACAATGCATTTGCATGCACTTGATTACTCCGTTGCATATCCTGTGTCCGTTTGGAGCATCAGGTGTGCATGTCATTAGAAATAATTATAAATCACCCAAGGCATAGCTTTCTGCAATGTGTTCTTTAAAACCGAAAAGTTTCAATATCGGCCGGTATGGACAACTTGATACCGGTATATCTGTGATGGGCCATCGGCTGATAATATCAACCAACCAATATATCGGTCGGACTCTGATGTGACCAACTACATTTGATGACGTAGCTGGTTTCCTCTGCGAACTTGTGGTTAAAAAGCAAGAATGTCTCCAGCCTTACTGTCAAAGAGGAGTCAAAATAACGATTAATAATACCATTTAAAAATATGGAATCAGTTGTTTCTCCTTAAAAAATTTATAAAAAACAATTAATCAGTTCTCAAAATAAAACTGGTTGACCGTGGAGCTTTACTTTACACTTTAGGGGTGTGTTATGGGTGTGACTGCTCTCTATTTTATGGGGACTGGTGATCGCAAAGTAAGCAATTTGAGATTTTGCCATAATCTCATTCAAGGAATTATCAGTTCGACTGCCAGTTTAGGCTCTGGATATTACCACGAACTTTAAACTCATATTTAGTTCGGTTATGTAATTAAGCCTGGTGATGAACTGGCAACCTGTCCATGGTGTATCCTGTCTAATGCCCAATGTGAGCTGGGATAAGCGGTTTAAAAATTGTGTGCATGGATGGATATGGATTATTTTGTAATGACTTGTCACTTGTCACAGCAAAACCTCACAGCCTCACACACACAAACACACACACCTCAAAATGAGACCCTATGATAGATGTATTAGTACATTCACACACTTAGGAGTGGGTATATTATGCAGTCTTTTTTCAGTCATGGATTTAGTCAGTAACTCATTCTCACAGTATTTCTTATAATGAATCTATCAGTTCATTCAGGTAGTCATGATCAACCTATCTGCCCCCTAGTGGTTGCTTGAAGGTGTTGCAATATTTACCAAATGGTCATCTGAACCAGTATATACCACTTGTTTTTTTTTCATCTTTACCCTGTGACAAATTGTTCCTATGCTAATAGTAACACTGAAGCTGCCGTAAACTTCATTGTGGTACTTTTTGAGGCCTCTTACTCTTGGCTCACCCCAGTCCTCGTCTTCTCCACAGGAGGACTCCATGAAAGATGACAGAGGAGGTGATTGTTGTAGCCAAGTGGGACTACACGGCCCAACAGGACCAGGAACTTGACATCCGTAAAAACGAGCGTCTCTTCCTCCTGGACGACTCAAAGACCTGGTGGCGTGTCCGCAACGCCTCCAACCAAACTGGGTATGTGCCATCGAACTATGTCGAGCGCAAGAACAGTCTGAAGAAAGGCTCGCTGGTGAAGAACATCAAAGACACGCTGGGTAAGAACAATTTAGTTGCACTCTGCTTGGAAGTTAAAGCTTGTGTGTGCACAAATGGAGTCAATGTCAGAAGATTATTTTTAAAAAAAAGTGGAAAGTCTCTGCACTTCCTGTCCAATGCTCTGTGTTGGAGGAGATGAGGTGTGATCATTAACACTGGTCAGTATGTGTGGATGCATGTGTTAGCCTGAATCCTCCAGAAGTAAAATGATTCCCTCACTGTGTCTCTGTCTCAGCTGGGAGCTGTCACTGCGTACTCCAGGGATCCTGTTGAGTTGGCCGTTGCTCTCAGCTGTCAGCACACTGTCTCTCAGTCCCCCAGTCACGACTTGAATACATTGGACTGTCCATGTAACCATAGCTGCCAACCTTTTAAGAGGGACTGCGGTGCATATAGTATTAGTGGATTTGTCTGGAATTGAGCAGGGGAACCAAAGATAAACAGGCGATTAATAGCTACTCAAAAGTAAATGGGCTTTTAGCTCCTTCATAGCCTGCTATAAAAATAAAATGGACCTAAAAAAATGAAATAAATCAAAGAAATGGCTTTTATACATATAAGCCAAGGTCGTTTATAAAGGTCCCTCCTGAAACAGTGAAACAGGATCAACGTGTCATTTCAGGCCTAGGCCCCACATACAGATATTTTTGTAAATCCAGACGTTTGTTAAGCACTGTTTCAGTGATAATATCCATTCACTGGGCACACGTGTGCCGTTGTAAACAGGAAGCAGATTGTATACTCGGTCGGTTGCTTAGTTTCAGAACCTACTATGAATGAAGCAGTGAAACATGACTGCTCGTCACAGAATCTGCTTGGATAAGTTGTCAGCAAAACATTGTAAGCACCCATTTTTGTCTCTCTTTTTCAGCATTGTATTATCAGCGTCCATTTGTGTCCTTGTAAATTTTACTTTAAACAATATATCATCCACTCCTTCTCTGTACAAACTAAATTACTCCAATATCATAACACATACTCCGAGTTTACATTAGCCAATATGTGGGTGTCCAAAAATGTCAGTTTCTGCCTGCACAGACGTAAACACTGAAAACAGCATTTCTGAATATCTTCACCCTGGAAGGAGTTTACCAAAAGCTCAATTGTTTGACCTAAACCGGCGTTTATTTGTGTACGAGAGGCCAAAACACAGAAAAAAAGCTTTGTTTTGAGCAATACCTTTGTTTGTGTGGACAGGGCCTTAGAAAACACAGAATACACATTTAATGTACATTTAAAATTGGCTGCCTTGTTCAAAATAAATAAATAAAAACAAAGACCCCAGAGCTGGACATCAAACAGTTGATTTGATTAAGAGTGTGACTTTCTTAACAGATCATATTTTCTCACCCTATTTTTTTTTTTCAATCCACGGGTGATCTGAACATGTGCACTCACTCTCTAATTGGCCATGCTTTGAACCAATCAATTGATGGTTCCAGCTTCTTAAAATATGGAGAGAGACTCTGAGAAATTGTTACAAGCATTTTTCAATATTTGCTGATGGACCAAAAAAATCAATTGAATACCTGAGAGAATAGCCATGTGGTTCTTTGTTTTGAGCATGAATAACATGACCTGTTTATTAATACACACATTTCTTTATTCCAAGGATGATGTGAACGTATTTATGCACATCAGGCAAGCACAAAACTAAAGCTTGAAGTGCTGCAGTGTTATGTGTGTGACACACATAACTAGCCCACATGTCTGTGAGCAGTGGTTTTAACCTTTTCCTGACACAATTATCTTGTGCGTTGGTATTTTGATATTTGCCAGTGAGCTCTTTGTACAGCTGTCGACTCTGAGCCTTCAGCTTCAAAACATCTGTAAGTCACTGAGCCATCATGAAATTGGTTTAATTTATTATGACTGATAGTGAGACAAATGATCTCATAACCAGTTGTAATACATATCAGGCTTCCCAACAGACAATCTCATTTATTTTAAGGATTTTGAATTTGGAGTTAGGGACAAAATATAATTGGGGGGCTACTGAAGCTCCCAATCAGATACGGAGTACAGATGCCACAGATGTGACAGCCAGACAGCAGCCTTGACAGAGTAAGATGGCCTCAGTAAAAAAAAAAAAAAAAGATGGCCTCAGTTATAGATGCGTTCTAAACTGGGCTGTGTTGGTATGTAGTTCAAGTCAAGAATGAAAGAATTAAGAGAAGAATCATGAGCTCGCTCTAGTTTCTTGAAGTGGAGAAAGAGCATGATGGAGCATGGCACGGAAATCCGTCTGTTTTGACAGTTTTCGCATCAGTTACCACTTCTTGTCAGGGTGGGAGACAGAGATGGGGCGAAAATAGAAACATGTGGGTAGAAATTCTAACCAGACAGAATGATCAGGAAGTTTGTTATAAAAATAGTTGCTGTGTGGCCCTGACAGGCAGCCATATTTAGAGTTGAGGGGGTGAGGAGAATAGAAATGGATGAAGGCAGTCTGGTCTAATGCACTGATCCCTCTCAGCTCTGTGGATACCAGCCCTCAGGGAAAACTCTGCAGCTTTATGTGGGCCAGCGTGGCACAGCCTGCCACTGTCACCCACACCCAGGGTCTATTGTGCGCAGAGACAACATGTACACACCCCACCCCCATACCCCCCTTCCACTTCAATACAGTTAACATCAGCCCCTTTCTCTGTCACTGTAGGTCGCTGCTTTTCTATGATCAGTAGATTGATTGGTGGTGAAATCGGCAGCCTAATGGTTGTGCTGGAATGATGGATTACCTCTCTGTCCCCGACTGTTACATTTCAGCTACAACATTATGGCCTCATTCCATTTCAGTCTAAGTAGTTTGCTTCCAGCCTGGTAGCCTTTTAGTGTTAAAAGCCCAAGCAAATCCGATAGGCGAGAACATTTTCATGATGAGGTGATGAGCAATAGGTGAGGTCAGGGGCTAATGGAATTTACTCACACACTTGAAAAGAGAATCTGACTGGCTGAGAGCGCGATTACTTCATCCCGGCTCTTTTTCTCTCTTTTTCGGCTCTTCAGTAAGTCTATGTTGTGATTATGGACTTTGCAGGTAGTCTGCGATTGCTGTTATCTCCAGCTTTCCCCCCTCATTTACTTTGCTTTAA
Organism: Pagrus major; assembly: GCF_040436345.1. Taxonomy (NCBI): domain Eukaryota; kingdom Metazoa; phylum Chordata; class Actinopteri; order Spariformes; family Sparidae; genus Pagrus; species Pagrus major. Next base: position 13,709,735 of record NC_133223.1, read on the forward strand.
TGTGGTTGTATCATCGACAATCCATACAGACAGAATTGAATTGTAAATGGCTTCATGCTGCTTCGTGCCCCAGTTTCCTCTCACAGGAAATAAAAACAGTAATGGGTGAAAGAATTCAGCAATAATATTACTCATTGCTGAAACTGGGCCATTACTCACCAGCAGAACCAACTGCAAGTAAGATTTCAGAGTTTTTACCTTGCACCTCCTGCGGCCATCAGTTAGTGTGTGGGTGAGGTGTTTAAAAGTACTTTGGCTTGTCTGCAGGTCAAAAAGCATTACACATCTGCATTCCATTTTACTCTGTACTTTCTAATGAACATAGTTATTGTAAGCACTGAGCGAAATAGCCCCATTTTCTGCTCAAACAAGCTCAAAAGTGGGCAGAAAATGTGCAGGTGGGTAAAACACAATATGTGGTCTACAGTAGTTCATTCAGAAAGCTTCTAGTAAGATCTTGGATATCTGCTACAGCCTCCACAAATCCCCTTTCTGTAGACGGTTTTTCCAGAGCCTGGCAGGCATCAGGGGTACATTTTCTGATCACCTGCACACATGAATTAAAGATTTGTTGGGTCTTCTGGTGGCCTATTGGTCTAAGACTAATACAGGCTATACAACTGCATGTCCCCATTCCCGAGTCCAATGTTTTAGTCATCCTGTCACCTGGGAAATGATTATGGGTGATGCTTCTGGTGCTCGGTGGAACTCATGTAACCAAGGTCCTCATGAATAAATGTTAAACTGTACCAATTGCTTTAAGAAAGACAATTCGTGTCCTGTTACTATGGAAAACGCTGGTTCCGGTTCAGGGACAGGATGCGCCAGAAGTCACCACCATAATTTGTGAAAGGTAGCATGGAGGTTAGGAATAAGGTAGAAAGAAATGGCAAGAGATTTTGAGGTTTTGTGTCAGTCAGTCCACCACTTTGGTCCAAAGTGAAAAACTATTGGACAGATTGCTATAACATGTAGCAGATGTTCATATCCCCCTGAGGATGAATTGCTTTCAAGTCAAAATGCAAATGTTGTTTGTGACTTCTAAGTTAATGACATTCTCTTCAGGCTTAGCTGAACTTCACGCTTTGTACCAATTGTCAAATATTAATTGTTGAATAATAAGCAAATAATCACCTAAACATCAGCATGTTAGTAAATCACTGTGAGTATACTAAAGTTTGCATTTAGCTCAAAGCACAACTGTGCCCAAGTACAGCCCAGCAGAAGTGAGAGTCACACGATCTCCTCTGCGGGTATGTGCACTCTCTACAACAATGAATGTGTACATACTAACGCAAGTCTCGCCCTTGTCGTTGCAGGAGCTGCCACTGCTTTCCAACTCTGTAGTGGCCACTGTTGACAAATGTGTAGCAGCACATGGGAAGGCTGCTCTAGAAGTAAAAAGCAGGAAAGGCTGAACTAATTATCTTGACTTTCAGCCTTTATTTAATAGGATAGCTTAGAGAGTGACAAGAAACGAGATCGGGGTTAGACACCAGGACCACAGGGTGAAAGTGAACCGCAACCACTGCTGAGGACTCAGGTCCGAGTGGACCAGATGAGCTGTAAGGGAAAGAACGTGATGTATTTTTGGTTAACATTTAACAAGCCAATTCAACCATTTAATAAAGGCAAAATGCCAAAACCTTACTTTTAAAGTAAGTAGTAATTTAAATCTTTAAGTGACTCATTCTTGCACATAATTCATGGTGCATTTGGAGGCATGAATTATGTGCAAGAAGAGTGGGTGATGTGCAGGCTGCTGCCAGTTAAAGCTTTCCAATTTATTTTCATTTGTCTCTTTGAGCCCTCGTGCAGGTGTTATTGGTTTCACACACAGTAATGCATTAAGACCCTGTGGCACTTATGGAATATTGAGAACAGAGCAACACTGCGAGGGTTATTAAAGGGCTGCATGGCTCATCTGTGATCCACTTAGAATACCCTTAAAATCACAGCACTCGCTGACACTGTGCTAATGCTTCATGTAGGGGCCAGGTTGTGCTTTTTCTTTACTACACACCTTTGGCTGTGGGTGGCGTGGTATTGTGCACACTCATTTATTACAGTGACTTCCACACTGCCCTCTACTGTAAGTGACAGAGTGAAGCAATATGCTGCAACATGCAGTCATGGAGGCTTTCATCAACTCAGCTCCCTCTGAGTTGGAGTCCTCTGGGCTTGAATATCTTGTCTCCTTCCACAAGATGAAGAGGTAGGTGAAGGTTTGCAGTGAATGTGTGGGAGGAGGGAATATCGCCTGCTGCTGCTCTAACCAGCAGGCCAGTGCCTTGAAGTGGAAATGACTGAAGTAGAAAGGTGTGTGTGTGTATCTGTGTGTGCATTAAAGTGTTTTCGCTTGGCTCATGGGAGTGTGTTCTTCTCGTGTGTGTCTCTTCTGTAACTCGTGGCAGTGACAGTCCATTTTATTTTTTCTAACGGAGCACCTAAAGTAGGCCCAGGACTCAGCCTTTGTCTTTGGTTTACAGTCAAGAGATGGAGAATCCTCTCACACACACACCGCTATCAGATATGTAGGATACACACCACTATCCATAAACATGATCTGCTTGTTATTCCTGTCTCATCCTTCTTCTTTGCGTTTTTGTCAGCTGTGGCCTCTGATGTGCTCGGTCTACTGTCTGTGTGAGAAACAGCTGCCAAGGGACCCCTCGCCTTTTTTCCACAGCTCTCTTCCTCTTCTTCCTCTTCTCACTGCCAACAAGTTTCATGCTACTCTCTGTGAACCCAGCAATTTTCCAAACAATGCAAATGTTCCATTCACCACTGACATTTCTGTGGCATTTCAGCAGGCTCTGTGGGGGGAAAAAAAGCTGGGTGATTAGCTGTCAGGAAACTCACTTCAGTCATTAGCAGCACACACCAGCGTATGCTGACACCAGCCTCAACTGTCAAGTGAGCAGTTTAAAACGTTGTCAGCCACATGGTGTATCATTATTATTTTAACATGAATTTGAAAAGGGGACCTCCTCTATGTTCAGCTGAGAGTCTTTGGAAACTTTAAGTTCTGACGTGTGCAAACACACATTTAAAGACGTCTTTGAAAGTACCTGAATGGGAAAAGTCAGAGACAGGTAAGACAGGGGCTGACTTTGTTCCTGGATATGTCTGTCATTATCAAGCCCATGGTGCCTGCTCCACTTTTCATTCCCTGTCTACACCACCTATTTTCAGCCCTTTGATTAGTATAGATGTGTATACGATGTGTAGATCGTGTCGACAGAATACCAAGTAGATAATGAGCTTTCATTCCAGTGGGCATGAGTAAAAGGACGTGGTTCACTTAGTGCGCAGCTCTGTGTTAATTCTATTATCAGGCGTATCGATCTGTCCTTCACCGCTGAGGTTTCTCATAGGATATCCTGTATCCTCTATTTTCTGATGTAGTTTTAGTGCTTCTGAAGGCCCATGAGTGCAACTTGCAGCCTCAATTAGCTTCCTGCTGACCTAAACTGCCTCCTCTCCCGGTGGACCTTTCTCTTCTTTCTAAAACCTTCTTTCAGTCTTAACAGCTATAAAGCTGCTATAATCAATATTTTTATGATAGCAATGGATCAAAAGACTACTTATGAAAAAAGGGATGCTAGTAATGACAAACCAACTGAGAATTATCACCTGACTCTGCAGGTCCCCTCAGCTCTACAGAGAATATTAGCATCTTTCAGTGCAATGTTTTGATTTAATACGTCAAAACGTAACGTTTCAGTTCATTCTCACCGTTTTCATCAGCGTTATTTCCCACACATAGACTTTACTTTACTAAGTATATTTAGCAACCAATTTTAGCATTTTTTACTTTAATTTTTTTTTTTATCCATCTGAGAAAACGATGCTATCCATGATTGATTAAATAGTGGACAATTTCCCCTTGCACTGCACTGCCTATCTACTGACAAGTCAACATGCTCTGCAGAGAGACAGAGGGGATGTTCTCTGGCATTAGGCCCTCCCCTGTAAACACACTGTGATATTTCATGTAACACTCTTTATGCTGTTGTTTTGTAAAAGCTTGTTAGTGCATCTGGTTCAGTACCTCGTTGGTTAGTCAAGATTGGCTGCATTCTTGACAACAAACACATACTGGGAGACTGGGGCAGAAAGGCGAGCCAAGCCAGTGTGTGTGTGCATTAAGGTGGATATTAAAACAACACTAAGTAGACAAAATTAGTGAATCAATATTGGTCTTGCATTCATTAACTAAACTCAAACATGATTCCAAATGTTGCTCCATGTCTGCTGGATGTGTCAATAAGCAACTGTTGGCTAACATCTTTGCCATGTGAACTTTCAGAGGTGATAATATTTCAATCTTGGCAACTACCAGTGTTTCGGGTTTCACAATGTAGCCAGTGAATATCTGGATAACGGATATCAAGGCCAAAACTTCCTGTTTGTGTGATGATCATTCTCTACAGTTGAATTGGCAACGCGAGATGACATTTTTAGCTAATCTCTATGAACCGATATCTGTGCAGAATTTTTGTCGAAGGCTAATTCATTGTTGGGTTCTGAGATTACTTTTCAGTCAATATGATTCACCTTTTGCTTCATACATGCACTGTTCACCTGCATGCAACCAAAGCTGATTGGTCAGTACTCCTCGGACTACCATCGGAAACCAGAACGCCTCTGATACGGAAAACGTGTCCCTTGTCTACTGATTCTGCAATCATATGCAGATATCTTGTTTATTTTGTCGATTTGTTTCATCAAATGTAGGTTTAGAGTCAATTTAAAGCAAATGGGAGGAAAAACAATCTGGTTCTGGTTTCTGTGTAACATTTTTCTCTTGTTTTGTGTTTATTGTGCAGGTTTAGGAAAAACTAAGAGGAAGACAAGCGCCCGTGATGCTTCCCCAACACCAAGCTCAGACACAGAGTACCCGTCCAATGGCAGCGGGGGCGGAGGAGGTGGAGGAGGAGCAGCTGAAAGAATCTATGACCTCAACATCCCCGCTGTGGTCAAGTTTGCGTACACAGCAGAGCGAGAAGACGAGCTGACCCTGGTCAAGGGCTCCAGGGTCATCGTGATGGAGAAGTGTAGTGACGGCTGGTGGCGGGGCAGTCAGACAGGCCGTGTGGGCTGGTTTCCCTCCAATTATGTCCAGGAGGAGATCGGAGGGGCCGATGACAGAGGGGAAGGAGATTCCTCGAGGGTCTACCACGGAGGCTCTCAAGGGACTTTGTTGGCCAACGGGCGTGCAGGTGGCCGTGTCGAAGTGCTCCATTTGGTCCAAACACTCTACCCTTTCAGCTCTGTGACCGAAGAGGAGCTGAACTTTGAGAAGGGCGAGGTCATGGAGGTGGTGGAGAAGCCCGAGAACGACCCAGAATGGTGGAGGTGTAAGAACTCACGTGGCATAGTGGGCCTGGTACCTAAAAACTATGTGATGGTGCTGGATGAGCGGCCCGACCTGCCTACGTCGAGCTCCCCGCAGAACCGTTTTGTGGCACCAGCGCGCTCAGGGAAGTTCGCTGGGAGGGATTGGTACTACGGCAACATCACCAGACACCAGGCCGAGAATATACTTAACGAGAGAGGAGAGGAGGGTGACTTCCTCGTACGAGACAGCGAGTCATCGGTGAGTGTGTGGGGTGAGGTCATGGCAGAAGTGTATTAGTAAGGCTGGGAGAAACTCAAATAAGGAAGAGAAGATTTGATCAATTTTAGCAGGAGGAAGAGCAGAGTTTAGAAATATAGCTCCACAGTAAAAATAAATATGAACCAGATCCTGTATGACGTGTTCTGGGTCTATTTTTAAGAGCCAGGTGTAAAAAACGTTGAATAAGTGCCAAAGGAACCTTTTAAGAGCAGCTTTTAACTGATTACACGGTTATACACATGCTCAGCCCAGAAAGAGCCAATCAGACACAAGATTTAAACCTAAAGCTGCCCTTTTGATCATGATTTAAAAAAAACAACAAAAAAAACCATTTCCTCAGTCAGTCTTGTGAAGGAATTCGCGAGAACTGGTCAACTCGTTCGTGAAGAACGTTCAGGAGACTCAGGAGCTTTTATTGAAGCTCAGTCAAGGAGAATAGCCACAAGAAATACAAGTGAGAACACTGTTTAGTGCCAGACCAGTCTAGTGCCTGCAAAAATGAATGTTTTTCAGTATTTTTTTTGTAATGATATTTGCATCAAACCTTGATTTCACATGTGAAATAAACAATAAATGAAATAAACCTTTACAGATCCCCTCTACACATGTATAAAGGCACACATAAACATCTGTAATGTATGACTTACATGTTTTCTGTGGGGAAAAAAAGTATGTCCCCGCTAAAACCCTTAAAATGGCACTTACTCCTTCTCCCCCATTTAAAAATACCAGAATATATAAATAGGTAAATAAAAAAGTTTAAGTGCTGGACACAAGATGCCTCCTCCTGCACTGTGAAGTCCAGTCTCTGTGTATGTGCACCGGAAGCTTCAACTTTCCACATCACCTTCTTGTGTACTTGATAATCGACCACTTTCAATGAGCACAGAGAAAATTTACACTTTGAGAAATGAAAGTGAGAACAGCCTGCCAGTGTCAAACTGTGCACATCCATCATTGTACATGGTGCAGCTCAAACATTCAACTGTAGGAACAAGAAGGAAAGGATACTTAAGACAGGGGGGACTTTTATATCAACACTAGCAATTAACATGTGAAATACACCTTTAAGAAACTCCTTTAGCATGTTTACGTAAAAATAAATCTTATAAGGAGCTGTTTCGTTTTGAAGTAGTGGAAGTTTCTTTTATTTCTATCTGTAAGGACCAACATCAGGTTCAGATCTTTAAACGTGAGAGTACACTGCCACCTGCTGGAGTAGAGCAGTCTGTCTTTAAATTTCATTGCATGTGTCTTTCTGTCATATTTCTAACCCTATCAATGACCGTCTCCTCTGTGTATTTTCAGCCCAATGACTTCTCTGTGTCCCTGAAGGCGGCCGGTAAGAATAAGCACTTTAAAGTGCAGCAGTCGGACGGAGCGTACTGTATCGGCCAGCGCAGGTTTGCCTCCATGGACGAACTAGTGGAGCACTACAAGAAGGCCCCCATCTTCACCAGCGAACATGGAGAGAAGCTGTACCTGGTCAAAGCGCTGCTGTGATTCACACATCCTCACACCTACACTGGATCTCACACACACACACAAACACACACGCTTCATACACACTAAACAAGCTTAATACTAATGCCACTCCCTAACCGTCTTAACTCAAGCCTTAGCTCTGGACCCTCTCGCTGTGGCGTCTGTACCACATCCAGATCGCAGTCACTCCTCTGAGGTTTCAAGTCTGTCGCCCTCTGGTGGCGATCAGGTTGAAGCTCTTTCTAGCTGTTCAACCAAGCAGTAAAACCCCAAGACAGCGAGCACTGTGTCAGCCAATACCCAGCCGCTTCCTCCACATACAGCACAGTGCAGAATAAGCCTCTGTCTCCTGGATGTGCTGTGGCCACATCCGTCGCTAACAGAACGCCTGAGGCCTTGTTGGGGGTCGAGCTCTCCTTCTGATGTCATACATAATGTCCATTTACTATCACGCACATTGTAGGTTACACCATTGCTCTTAATCCACACAGGAGGACAGACAATTAACAGTTCGAAAAAGACTCGAGCCTCTGAGGGACCTTAATCTGGTGTTGTCCTGTCAACTTGCTGGCCATTGTTTTATTTTGTTTGTTTATTTTTAAAGAAATGCTTGTTCCTGAGTTAACTCTTTTTTTTTTTTTTTTTTTAAAGCTAATTTAAATTCTTCTCGGGATGTTTGAATCATTGCTCTTTCATACAATGACTTCACAAAGTGACCAGAATCACTCTCTTGCCTTTTTTCTCCTAATTTTCATCATTCCTCTACATGATTTCTCTCCCCTTTTGAACTTGTGTCTTCTGTCACTTTCTCAGATTCCTCCACAGACCTGGTCATTAGTAGTGATGTTATTGAGAATCTGAACACAAGACTTTCTCTAGTACTTTTAAGGGGCAGTGTGTGGAGCATTAATGCAATAGGGGAGACCTCTGATTTCCTGTAGAGTCTGAATGTTTTTCAATGTAACCAAATGTGCCACCCTGTACCCATACTACTGGCTCCAGGTCTGCACTGCACTCACCACACTTGGCATTCATTCATAGCTCTATGCTCATGCTTTATATTGTGTCACATTAAACATGTTCCTGCTCTGTTCTCCAGTATGTGTCTGTAGCTACATGAGGATACTGACTGAAGAATAATTAAAAAAACAAAGCTTCTCTTGGTAACACTTTGGAGTAACTACACTTGATCTGTTCCAGCTCTTGTGAACGAATGCAGTTATGAAAGAGTTCTTCTGATGGAGCATTTGTCAAAGATGAGTGCGTCTTTGCAAATCTTGTGATTACACAGAAGAGAACTTAGCAGGAAAAGTGTTAATTGTTTCCAATTAACTGAACAATTCAGTGATTGACTGAGACCCCAATTATAGAGTAACTAAGAAGGGGCAGCCCTAAGCTCTCCACTAATGAATCACAAATTATTACTCATTAGATCAATAAAGGATTTGGAAATGCACAATTAATGAGACCACTGCTGCAACCGACTGCAAGGGAACAGCTAATGACCGCTCGCTAAGTCCCTCCCAGAGCAGTGATTGTCCAATCACAGTGTAGCAAACAGAAATGCAAGGCAGGTCTGTCTACAAGGAAGTCAACGGGAAGGGTTTGGAGGGAGAGGGTTTTTCCCCAAGCCTTTCCAAAACCAAAAGCTTGACTGAAAGTACAAGAAACAGATTAAATGATGTGATTATCTGCTCTAACGCATTGTTTGTATGCCTGGCTAACTAGCATTCTTCATAACCCAATCGCCAGAATAAATGTGCGCATTGTACATTTCTGCAGATATTAGGTCTAGGCACAAAAGTGCTTGGTTAGGGGTTAGGAAAATACCATGTTTTGGCTTAAAAAACACCACAAACACAGCTGGAAGATCAAAATAATCAGATTTTGTAGTCTCAAACAGTTGTTTCTTGCTAGGCAGCAATCTTGGCAAGGTCTCATGCCACCAAAGCTCCTCCTTCTTCTCCTGAGAAGATAGTTAGCTCAAATACATCGTCTGAACATAATAGGTGATGCATATTGTAGAAATGTTGATATGATGCGTATAAAACATGCACATTTATCCCAGCGTGCTTTGTAGAAATGTACAATGACAACACTTTATTCTGGCAGCTGGCCTGTACCACCTGTAGCAGTAACGAGACGTCACTTACATCATTATTAGCCAGTTAGCTACAGCAAATAAAATCTGTCAGCGATAGTTGTCATTTAGGATGGCAACATCTATGAGAAGCCAGCCTGATGTCTGCCTCTGAAATCAAGTACAAATGTTGAGTGGTGAAAGTGTCATCGTTTGCATTTTAAACTGAAGCTGATGCTGTGCGAGAATGAAACACTGGGCAGGTGTAACAACAGTAGCCAAGGGCGGCGGGACTTAACGAACGATCGATTTCCCTCATCTTGTCCTGTCAACAAACCAAATATACCGTCATCTGGTCTATAATGGAAAAAGTACTAGTCCTACCAAACGTTTTCAGTGTTTCTCTTCTTTTGCTATGTGCATTTGTTTACCAATGGAAGTGTTGTTGATCACGGGGTCCTCAGCTTTTATATGATATATCTGAATGTTATTGAGCATTGTTATTTAATTCTTGTCTCCACTGTATGTATATATTCAAAATAAGATGAGGTGCATATATGAATCGTTAAGATCAAACTATGGTACTGTATCACCGACAACGTGATGAGAATTGAAATACTTTTGTTCAATAAAAATTTTTGAAGAATACTAAAATCAAATGTGTTGTAACGTGTGATTGGTAGTCATCGTCACAATCCTGCTGGTTATTGTTTTAATGAGGCTACTTAAAAAGGCTTCCACTCATCATGAGCACTTGTTCCTGAGCTGAGCTTGTAAAACTATGTCTGTCTGTAAAGCCACTCGCCAACTACACCCTTAAATAAGAAAGCTCAGTAAGCCAAAGCCACAGTGTATATATTCATTTGGAAGCTGCAACACATCAGGAACAATTTGGGATTCAGTGTCTCTCTCAAGGACACCTTGACGGGTGGACAGGAGGAGCCACAGATTGAACAATCAACCCTGCGCTTAATGGCCGACACACACTGCCACCTGAGCCTCAGCTGCCCAATCTGTCTTCCAAACGTGTTCCACAGGTACAAAAAGGGTTACACAACCACCAAAATTACAAACAGGACTGGAGCTGAAGGTGAAAATGGGTGACAAATAAAAGGAAAACCCAACACAAAGTGTGTGACTGTACAAGAGTCTGCAACCCTATTAGAAGGGTGGCGCACCATTCTGTGGAGTGCTGTCTAACACGTCCCAGATGTTTTCAACTGGCCTAAGATACCTTTTTTTTTAAGGTACCATTAGGCTTTGAAACCATTCAGTGCGTCCCCACGTCCTGTGGATTGGGGCATTGTCATCTCTGAAAAGGCCACTCCCATCAGGATAGAAATGTTTCATCCTAGGATAAGCTGATCACTCAGAACAGTTTTATTGATTTGTGGCAATCCTTGTCTCTGTGGGAACAAGTGAACAAGACCATACCAGCAAAATGCTCCCGACATCATAACAGAGCCACCGTTTGTTATGTTTCTCCACTCATTTATTCACATTTTCCTTAGATTTTTCACACATCTGCAAGATATCATGCACTATGAACATTTGTAATTTTGTATTAAAATAGGCTTACACTTGTAAACAATAGCTTGTAGATAATGAGCCTTAAGGATAAGCTCATCCAGGAATGAGAATCCAGTTAATATCTGCCCATGCTGATGGAAAGTCAGGTGAAGTTTCATATTCCACAAAACATTTCTGGAGTTTCAAAGCGAAACAGCGTTGCAGCATCCTCTTAAACAACTGGGGACTGGTTTTAACAAGTAAAAAGAACAAACGGAAATAAAACTTTAAAAAACCCATAAAGCTCTCTAAGGCCTTGAAAACTTCACCTGACTTTCCATCATCTTGGGGGCGAGTAGATAATGAGTGAATTTTCATTTTTTGGGGAATTTATCCAATAATTCAGGTCTGATCTACTAAATCATTCACAATGATTCAATACTTAGAGTAGAGTAGGCCTAATTTACAGACAGGTTATTCCAGTAGTGTACAGGTTTGATAAGGTGCTTGTATGGTGTACTCTAAATGTAAATCAAATGGCTCATCAATGATTAGTTATTTTGCAGAATGTGGTTTTTAATGAAAAAAAGAAACAACTACAACATAAACTAAGACTGCAAACTAAACTATAATGTTGTTGACTTAATATGGCCTGAACAAGCTAAAAACTCAAAATGTGCACACTATTCTATGAAATAGTTTTTTCTCAGCAGCCTAAATCTTACGTCAGATCACTGCTGTGTTTCTACATCCTGAGAGTTTCTCCTGTGTATAAACTCTGTCAGCCATCAACAATCCCTTCAGGCCGATAAAGTCCTGTCGTCAAACACCTCTGTCCCTCACACTGTATCTGTCAGCTGGTGCTCCCGCAGTCTGCCTAATCTTCAAGGTCACCTGAGAGTGTTTTGCATCTGCATCGGTCACGATTAGACCACCATCTGCCTCAGCTTTGATGGCAGAGAGCTGCCAACAGTTGGGATTACACATTCCTATGGGAGACTGATGACTGCAACACCTCAGCAGACCTCACAGTGCTGTGGTTTTTTTTCTATACCTGAGAGCACATTACCTTTTGGAGGCATGTTTGCTTTTCACAGGAACATTAACACAGGACAGCATTATTTGTTATGGTTAATGGAAAAAGAATGGAGGAGGAAATATTTTGTGAGCTAAGTGTGAATAAGTGTGAGCTGCAGTACCAGTAAATAACCACATGATGGCAGTAAAGGGCTTCTTGCGTTCTCATTTTTCACCATCCACATAACAATGAAAGCACAGCATCATTTTGGTTGTTTACCAGTTAATTCAATTTCCTGTAGTGACACTGGGATTATGCACGTGAATTCAAATGACTTTTGTTTCCTGTGTGACTTCCTGCTGTTTGAGCAGAACGGTTCACAATGAGCTCAGTGCAGAAACAACCAAACAGCTACTTAATGAAAGCAGAACACGTGGGCAGCTCAGCCTGTCGGTCGTGTGTCTCTTGTAAATGTGATTTGAATGAAAGAATGAAAGTTTTGATTAGTATCAGAATCGTTTAAAGTTAAAATCTGTGTTGCATTAAGGGCTTCAAATTCAATTCTGAAAAGTAAGTAGTAGGGACGAGCACACGTGAGCTGTACCTTAGAGAGAAAATTAACTAAAAGCACGACAAGTGCGAGCAAGCCTGAAGGAGTAGAGGCCAGGGTAAAGAGCTAACTGCTACCAGCTTAAAGGCCCAGTGTGTAGGATTTAGAGGGATCTATTGGTCATTTATATATACAGAGAGAGCAGGTCCTCCTCCATGTTGCACCGCCATGTTACTACAGAAGCCCAGAATGGACAAACCAAACACACAGGCTCTAGAGAGGGCCAGATGAGTTATTTAGTTGGTTTCAATCTGCAACCTCTTCTCTAAAGGCCACTCAATCCTACACACTGGATCTTTAACCTGTTTAGAACTAGCCTCTATTTTGTGTCTCAGCTCGATAATCAACAGAGTGTATATCTGCAACTACAACGTCTATTTGAAATATCAAGGTATAATAAAGGGAACACTTGAAATATTTGTTCAGATGTGTAAGTATAAGTATAAATGTCACTGGGTCTGAGTAACTTAAGTTGGCACACAGCATAAATGAGAGATTCTTTTTTTTTTTTTTTAATTACAATTTTAGAATGAATCTCGCTGAGGAATGATGCAGCCGCAGCTCCAAATTTCTAGCATAGCAAAACACCTGAACATTACCCCTGCCAATTTTTATGCTAATCAAGTGAATCAGAACAAAATTAGAGAGGTTTTAGCACAGATTTTGGAATATTTTGGCACCATCTGTGCCATTTAAAATTCTTCAGGTTAAAGAGCAACTCAACATCTTAATCTACCTTTGTGTCAGTGTATGTTCAGTTATCTTATTATGCTATCAATCGATTAAACATTGCCAGGCAAACAGACATCTTAATATAAAAGAACTAACCAAACATCAATCATACTGTAACTGAACACACATTGAAACAAACAGGACAAAGGGCTAGAAAACCAATCTTTCCACCCAAAATGTTAAATGATATTAATAATAATAATGATATATTTTACTTTTAAATTATGATTTAGTATTTAATATTACTAAACCTCACTTCTACTTTTTGGTCTGACAGCCACCAAAAAGTGGCAAGTGCTGAAGTGGGAAGCCTCCTCATAAACACCAGATTTCCTAATAGTGTTCCCAGAGAGTTTTTCTGTGGCAGTCTTTTTTCTTTTCTTTTTTCTTGATGTGTTTGTATATAATATTATTATTTCAGGGGTCGTCTGTCCATGTGTCATTTAGGGCGGGGGAAGTAAAGAGGGGAAACTCTGGTGGGGCAGTTAAGAGTGTTTTTGTCAGGTAGGTGATGATTGTCATATTATACATGGATAAACAAGAGTATCGAGCTTGTATTGTTAGGTTTAAATGATCACTGTCAAGTGTTATAAATATATGTGAAAGCTAATGATTTGCAGTCATACTCAACCTAACCTCCAGTACTGGAAAAAAAAACTGATCATAAAAAATGTAATACAAGCTTTACAACTGCACAAACTAGCTGGGCCAAATTAGCATTAACATTACCGTTTATGGAGTTGCTGAAATGTATATGTACAATGAATAGCTCTAACTCTAACTCTAACTATTGGATGTGCGGTTCCAGGCTGTACTTGTAAAGATTAGAGGGCCTTGGATTTGAGACTGAAATCTGTTGTTTAGATAAAATAGAGTATTTCCACAAAGAAGTATGTGGGAGAAGCAAAGGTAGGTAGAGTTTATAAAGTGCAGATGAGTGAAGGTATGTTGAGAATGATTGCTTTGCAGTGTGACAACATAAAAGATGTACTTTGAGGAGGATTCCTTAAGTCAAAAGAGAACCAGAGAAAGAAATGAGACAGATTAAAGTAAGTGGAGTATTTTCGAGGGCAGAATATATAAAGCCTCATCTATACAGCAGCCTGGTTGTTAGGAAGCATTAATGTAGACAGGATAATGATTCCTCCATCTTGCTCTTTACATTTCTTCTCCTCCAACCTCTCTCAGCATTATTCAGCCCCTATTGCTGTCTCATCTTACAGGACCCGCATCCCACATTCACATTGATTTGCTCCTCCATACGTTTTGCACTAATGGAAATGCTTTTATCCAGGTCTCATTTTCACACGTTTCATGTCCTTTCAACATTTGGTGGCTTCTTTCTTCAAGGATAAGGTTGGACATGTTCTGTTCTGTTTTATGTTCTGTACTGCTCTTACTGTCAAATCTTGTGAAAAGACCAATAGCATCAATGAATCTATCATATAAACACGTTAATATATCATATTATTTATCGAGCATATTTACTTTAAAAAATGACTTACAGCAACATTATGTAACTTTTGTAGGTTAAAATAAAAGTTTCACCATCATGTTGATGATACAACGTCTTGAAATAGGGTGAATTTATTTCTGCACTCTGTAACTTCAGTGAGAGGGTAGGATCACAGTGATACATACATGTTTACTTCAACATACATGTTTACTTCAACATACAAGTTTTCAACACATAACATTGTTATAATGTAATGAGTTTTGTTTGTAGTTAACACCTACATTATGTCTGACAAACTGTTACAGACCTGGGATTTGTATTTACCACAGTGGTGTTGCAGTTAGAAACTGTAGGGGGCGCCAAATCACACAAAATGCCAATTTCTACATAATGTTGCTTTAAAACATTAATTGCCCATCAAAACAGTTACATTTTTGTTACCCGAAATTGTGTTTATCTAGTCAGATTTTTTATTAATCTAAGTTTTTTTTTCTGTCGAATATTTGATACTTTTACGGCTTGAGCCCTTGAAAAAACATTCAAATGAAACAATCTGAGAGAGAAAAACCCAAACTTTGTCTGGACAGCTGTTAACACGGCGGTAATAACCTGTAACAAGTCTGGACAAGTAGACCCTGACTTGTTTTGAGGTGTTACAAGTTAAGTAAGTCAGATTGAATTCTATTACTGTCAAGAATGATTACAATTACATCAATGAGCCACACCGCCGCACTGGATGACACGTTTCCTCATTACTGAGAAAATGTATGCTGTAGTTCACACACACGCACACGCACACACACACACACACACACACACACACACACACACACACACACACACACACACACACACACACACACACACAGCATCCAGCTGCTGTATACAAAGCAGAGCACTAAAATGTGCCTGATGCAGGTGCCCACACACAGCTCTTTCACAGCTTCAACTTGCTTTTGACTTCACCCAAAACTCTGCATTAAAAGTTGGTCATGAATATGTTATTTGCAATTCTTGTCAAATCTTGTTTAATCATTTTTGAAAACATTTACACAACTCAACAAAATATGCAACAAAGGTCTAGTTGTTTTTGGACATTTCAATACAGAAATGGTGCATTATATCTTTAAACTTAGGCTTGTGATAAAGCTGTAGATGAAATTCAGTTTTTACTCTGGAAGACGTGCTTCTCCTTATCAAATAAAAAGAGGCTTATCTCAGCCAGTTTATTTGCCTTTGCCTGACATACAGGAGTGCACTCTACATTCATTCCTCTTTTCATTTTATCAACAGTAAATTGACACAGCACTGTACACTGGGGTTGGCGGGCACACTTATCTGTAAAGCTGTTACAACCATCTTAAGTATGTGAACAGCTAGATCCATACATTGTAAAATGTGGTTCCTCTCTGGGACTTCAAGTCACTTCTGTCAGGCGTGTTATCTCTCTATCGTGCATGTTATCTATCATGTAATGTGTCTGGAATGTACTTAATTCTGCTTATCTGATGTGGCCAGGACACACTAATTTCATAAAGGCGTTCCTAGTTGAATAAAGGCAAAACTGTATGGTAAAAATGTATTTTGCCTTTTTAGGAAAAGAAGCATGTGTGGAGCTAGTTTTACCACTTTTGGTTGGCCACCCGATGATTTTCAGCGGCCCCTTCTGGCCCCCCTACAAATAATTTCTGGGAGCGGCCCTGGATTCAGAGATTAAAGTGTCAGAAATCAAACTGTTATTCAAAGCAAAGATGGTTTTTCTAAGAGGGAAGTGCATGTAACTCTAAAACACTCTCCAGAAGCTGGATCAAATGTATCCAAATTACGATCAGGCAGACACACCCTATCCATACCATCAGAACATTGACACATCAAGCTCAGTTCCTTGAGAGATAGAAAAGCAACTTGATCCCAGATACAGAATTTGATAAACAATGAACGCCACACTCCGACGTGTAGCAGTTTCTAAAGCCAATGCTCAGAATAGAAACAAAGCCTCACTTTGAAAACTTTGAAAATTGCATAAAATGACATAAACTTGCATAATTTCCAAGCTTAAGGCTAAATCATACATTCACGTGCTTGAAATCTCATTGGCTACATGAGGCATCAATCATCCAGAGGCTGGTGTGTAAGTGGCTCAGGAGAGAGGTGGAACAAGGAGTGGGTCTCTATCTGTCTGACAGTAACCAAGTCTGTGAGGTTTGTCCTCTGTCACAGCACTGTGACTCGTCCTCTGGCCAACAACAGAAAGACACAGCATGAATTATGCCGATGTCCTCAGAGAAAAACAAACATTGGCAGACCAGATAAATGGATGGAAATGAGAAAAAAACAACTAACTTTACACCCCGTGGCTGAATGGTGGGACAGTCTGTCTGGACACCAGGTGTGAAAACTGTCTGGTACATACCAGGTGTGAAAACTGTCTGATACGTGCATGCATGCTTCATCTGCTTCCGTTTTCACTCTCCCCTTTTAACCTTAGAGATCCAAATTAGTCCCGCAGCTCAAGGCTAAAAATCTCCCACTGAGCTCTTGATGGTTGTGACAACAACAGTTAAATATATATTGTAGAAAAAATAATTTGTCTGTCGATATGAGAGGAGGGCCAGCGGCTGGATCCAGATGTGACCTCTCCTTTATTTTACCTCACCTTGCCTACAAACATAAGATTTTAACAACACATGGGGACATTTTTACACCATAAAAAGCTAGATTGTGTTCCTTTGAACAGACATGAGATGTGTGAAAGAAGCTCTGTGATGTGCCTTGTGGACAGACAGGCAGGTGTAAAGAGGCGAGATGTGAAAAACAAACATGTACGCCTACCTGTCTACTCCTAATCAAGATGCAGTCTTCATCCTGGGATCAGTCTGAGAGAGAGAGGATGAGTGAGAGGAGCACGAGCATAATCTCCTGCAGCTCAGGTGAGACGAGACAGAGGAGGATATTTGATGAATATTTTTGAAATTCTCTAGAGATACATGTAGTAATGTTGCAGCCTGATCTCCTGGAATATAACATTTCAGCACCATGTTTTTTAAAATTCTGATGGAGGTGCTCTTTATGCACATGCATTCACACACACATTTCTCCAGGATTACTTTATTTCATCTCGAGCCTTTTGCCTTTCAGTTCCTGGAAGCATGCGAGCTCTGTATGTGTCAGTGCTGCTCGTTTCCCTTCTGCTCGGCTTCCTGCCGCCTATAGGTACATCAGCAGCTCACACAGAGCAATACACATGAGCGGACTTGACAGTGTAATATACAGTAATTCTGACATGATGGACAAAGTGTGAAATAATGTTCACACCTCTTTCTGTCTTCGTCTCCTTTGACAGGAGCAGAGGAGAGCGTCGCCGGCGGGAGGAGGGAGGACAGGCAGAAACGAAGCCCGCCCTACTGGGGCCTGTGGTCGTCAGACTTTTTCGGGTGGTTGGAGGAGCTGCGAGCTCAGGCAGCTTACGAGGGGATGCAGGACCTGGCTCGCACCTTCTGGGCTCACTTCCCCATCAGCAACGAGCTGGGCTACGATAGTCCCGAGTCTGACCCTCAACCTGAGGAGTGAGGAAGAAGAGAGACAGGGTGCAGATTTAAGAGTGTGAGGGTGGGTGGAAGCCTCCTTCAACATGTGTTTACATGTTCACAGCATGGGGACGTTGCTGTCTGTATGTATAAAAATATACAATTGTGTAGTATTTCTTCCCTATTGTGTTTCCTTTTAAAAAGTATTGAAGTGATAACTCTTTCCTTTGCCACAAACTGGGTTTGCACATTTTGATGAAACTATAGAAATCATTGTTTTTAAACTTGTAAAGTATAGAAAATATGTAATGCTTCATGTCTTATACAACACTTATATATTACATTTGTTTGCAAACCACCCAATCGCCAGAATAAATGTTGACAATGTATATTTCTGCAAATTACAGATATGTTCAAACATTTCTTTGTGTTGCTCTTGTGATTCTTTAGGTACTATTTTCCATCATATCTTGTGACAATGCTGTGCTTATAGTACCACTTGGTAAGGGTTAGGGAGGGAAAATATGATGTTTTGGCTTAAAATACTTGTTTTGTCCACCACAAACTGCCTCGAGATGTGCCAGGGTCTAGTTAAAAGTTTCAGTTTTGGTAACTACAAACACGGCTGGAAATGCCCGTGTCAAAAATGAGTGGTTTAGATACAGCAGGAAATTGTCCCGAGGTCTCCTTAAAAATATCCAGTGGTGTCCCGCATACAAATGTTGAAACGCAGTCTTGAACTGTGGTCACTGGCTTGGCCTTCTCAACTTAACTCAACCACCATCCCCTCTAGCTTTGGATACAACAGTC
The DNA here is from genome assembly GCF_040436345.1 of Pagrus major. Classification (NCBI taxonomy): domain Eukaryota; kingdom Metazoa; phylum Chordata; class Actinopteri; order Spariformes; family Sparidae; genus Pagrus; species Pagrus major. The sequence goes on from NC_133223.1 coordinate 13,728,585, forward strand.
AGGTAATAAACATGGAATCTGAACGTGATGTTAGTTTTGTAGAAATGTCAACGTAGCCTGTGACACAAATGTGAAGGTAACCTCGGTTTGTAGAAACGTTTACTGCCAACATCTTATGGTGACTGAGCTTTTGCCAAATAATAAGACAAATGAATTAACATTATGTTTTCCTACACAGTGACTTTATGTTTAATACAACATTTGTGCAAAAATCCTCTCTTCATGAACATTTGAATGTTCTTTTCATACTTTCCAACCCTCATGATTTTCATTGTCTCCTCCTGGTGTCACACTTCCCCTTTTTTTGCTCCTGAAATATGACAATTTTTCAAACTTTTTTCCCTTTTGGTAATCATAACCTGTTTCTGGCACTGTACAGCGTGTACTCTTGCTGTGCTGTGGCACCTCATAATCCTCAGTGAGTGAGAGATGGACAGAGAAATGGAGAGGAGAAAGGATTTTACACAAATTGCAGACGCCCTGGGGAGAAGAATTCCCATTTCTTTCTTGTAGTTTTAAAGTAAAGGGGCCATAATAATCTGCCGTGTCGATTTTTCTGTCAATCACCATGAATAGGCTGCAGGGCTGATGGATGTCAGTCTGCAGGACTTTTTTCTATTAAGTGTTCTAACATTGCTGTGCACTTTTACTGGAGTTAAGGATTGGGGTACTTCCTCCACCGCTGGGCATCTCAGAGTCTCCAAACTAACATAAAGCATCATTTTCTGCAGCAGACTTCGACTTAAACATGTAAACAGTTCAAAATCCTCTTTGCAAGCATTCTCATGAAAATGTAAGGAACATGAACCTCAGGGTTTCTTTCATCTTTTAGCTAGTAGAATGCAAATTTTGACCTTGAGATTTGTCTTTTGAGTGAAGAGTGTTGGTGTGAGCTTTCTGAGATGTCTGTGTGCAAAAGTGTCAGACAGACACTAAAGTGAATCTGACTCGGGTCACAATGCTCAGTCAAGTCAAGTGTGAGGAGAAGGGGGAAGGGAAGATGGAGTCAAAGACATTCCATATATTTACATCTGATAGGTTTACCCTTTTTGCTTTGATGATAATTTCATGCTTTTGCGGGCAAATAAAAATAAAGCTTTGTACATAATAATAATAATAACTTTATTTATATAGCACTTTTCAAAAACAAGTTACAAAGTGCTTTACAATAAAACAGATAAAATAATTAGTTAAAATCCAAACAGAGATATAATATTTAAAACAATTTAAATAGTTACATCAGTAGTCGTGTCCAGGGATGCTGGAAGGCAGTCACAGCTGGGGGTGCTGAGAAGTCGGTCTGTATTTTGATGTTGTAGTAAATGTATAGGATAACTTATATCTAACAAAAATGTGTAACAATTTGAAAACTGAAGACAGCGTATGTGAAAACCAACTACAGGTTAAGGGGCCACAACCTCTGCAGTCGACAACAGCAAGGAGATGAAGAGGGAGAGGAATTCCCCAGACTCTCTTATAAAATCTCTGAATTTTGTGTATGGTTGAGTTAAGAGAAACTTTATAAACTTTGTACAATGCTTTCCATGATAAATTCCTAATCATTTGGTCCTTCTTGTAAATTCGGCAAGTATTATACATGAATATAGACATCTCATAGTAGAGAGGAGCATTTCTGACATGGATCTGCCTGTTTGTGACAGTTAACAGAGACTCCAGTCTGCAGTGAAGTTCACACACTTGGCAGATTAACCAGAGAACTGTCAAGTAACATTGTTTTCATGATGGAAGAAAGTTTTTATATCATGTGGAAGATCAATTAAAGGGATTTATAAAATCTCTTAGGGGGAGCTGCAGCCCCCTCAGCATCCCTACTTCCCGTGTCCATTGTCGTGTCCACATATCCCAACGCTCAGTGTGGTGTACATGTGATGTGAGTGAAGATCAAACCAGATGTCAGATGAAGGTTTCACAATCATTGGATATTTCTTCCTGTCAGAAAAGCCATGTTCTCTCTGCGCCACATGTCTTTCATCCCCTCGTTCTCATCCTCCTCTCTTGTTTCAGTCAGCTCCGTGGTGGCTGAAGGATTACAAATGGACCCCGAGGGACACATGACTGATCAGTGTGTGCGTGTCTGTTTCCACTATGTGTTTTGGGGGTTTCAGGCAGAGATCTATGAATTTCACGCTCAGGAAATCTGTATTCCTATCTCATAAATCCACAGACATCTGTTTTGCCTTTAGTATTTTTGTTTTTCATCCACAATGAGAATGTGCGCCGGAGGACACTGAGCCATTCATGAGACCCACTGTAGACAGAGAAGCCAGGGATGCAGCCTGCCCCTTCTCAGAGGTATCTGATGAATAAAAACGCAGGGGAAATCATGTCTATAGGCAGCCGGAGGTTAGAGCTTTTCAGCAATACACCAGCCATGACTCACACTGTTCAGTTCAGTGCACAATGAACTGAGCCTCTTTTTCGTTCCAGTATCCATGTGTGAGTGTGCAGCTAAAGTGTTTGTGAGTGAGGGAGCACACAGGCAAAATGCACGGTTTTTATAAAGAAGACACTGATTCAGCTTGAACGATGAATTAAGGCAAGCAGGAGTGCATGAATATTCATCCTCACTCTATTTGCTTCAACTTTCCAGCCTTTTGTTTTGTTGCTCACTTCAACACCTCCCAAAATCCAGCATGAAAGCACTGCAGTCGTCTGCCAGCTTCTCGGTTTCCTGCATTCCATCTCCACCTGAGAGGAACAGAGAGAGACTCTTTTTAGATCCAAACCAAACACACACACACACACACAGTGAGAATTTGTCAATGAAACCTCTATAAAGTAAAAGTTTATCATTTAATCTGGAAGCAAAAAGGCTGTGATGACTGTGTGTACAGTGGTTTCGTGTGGAATTTATGACTGAGTTACAATCACAGCAGTCAGCAGTCATAAAAGTGAAATTAACTATAAACAGTGCAACACAACCTTCCCTTAACAAATGAAGTCAAATTTAAAAGAAATAAAAAACACACTCTGCCAGTTTTATGCACTTGTTACTTGGTCTTTTAAGACCGGTAACCTGTGGTGGCTAATGTTAGCAAATATGTACTAACACTGGCTAATGTTAGCAAACCTTAACTCGATCTTGAGCATGGATGTTAAAAGTGAGCTGGATACAGCGTTGCGTCAAAGCAATTTGTCCTCGTGGCCACTTGCGGTACTGCAATGAAAAAAACTGCACACATTTTCCCATTGAGTATCATCATAACCGAGATATAAATAAAGATTCAAGACTGGATCTTGCTTGGTTGTGACACCATCACTGTGACAAAAATCTGTCCACGGGAAGCTGACAACGACACCTGACAGTGCTCAATCTGCTGCTAATTACCAGCTGTGGCAGCATTGGCTGGTAATGTTTTCACTGTGAGAGTCTATGTGTCTCATTATGGCAAATGCTGGATAGCATCATGACCGTGCAAGATGCAGCCATTAAACTTCACAGGTGTGCAAGCTGAGAATAACCAAGAGTGTAGAGAGCTATTCTGATGTTTGTGCTGTCATCCAAAAGTAGTCTGAGTGGGCCAGCGAAAGAAACCCTGATGTACATGTGCAGTGGGCCACACAACTCAAAAACAATCCTGGAAAGTAGAAAACTTATTTGCCTAACGTGGGAAATTTTCATTTGATTGAAAGGGCGCTATCTTTGCTGGAAAACTTGAGGACGGAAAATGGCACTCAGTAGAGCACAGCTCCGCCAAGGCCCAAACATCTGCTTTTGTAGTCACTCATAAATACCAGCCACCAATGCACTATTCTCTAACAAAATGTTGTAAAAAAAAAAAGACAGTGAGGAAATATTCCTGGATCCACAACAAAAGTTAATCAGGTCTCCTCTGGGCTGAGAGCCATCCTCCATCCAAGTTTAGTGGAAATCCATTCAGCAGTTTTTGTGTAATTCTGATGACAAACCAGCCCACATCCCCTCCTTGACGTAAAAATGTGAGAAATGTTTTACAAAACGCCAGTTCTGATAATGATCACAAGATCAAGACATGATACACAGCATGTACATTGATTTAGCACTGTGGGATCTAATGGGGCTTAAGGTTTTAAATTAATAACCCACAGTTGTATCTTGTTAAAGCAGTTCATGCAATTAGACTGAAGATATTATAAATTCATGCTGCATTCAGCTTATTTCATGTGCAGCCTCATGCTTTATTCTCACTGCAGTAATTAGGCCTTTTCTATATTCCTGGCTGATGAGACAGCCGCTCCCTCAACAGACCCTCTCTGCCTCTCATACTGTCAGCACAGAGGTCCTCAGGCATCTCCCTGTAGTCACTTGCTTCCTGTTGAAACTCATCACTTGTAACTGTTGCCACAGCTCAGAGTTTTACCTCTTTCATTTATTTTAAGTGTCAGACGAATATTACAGAAACACATTCAAAAAGTTTAATTGAGTGTGCATGATTTACATTTGCTTTATTGAAATTCCTTGCAGGCAGTGCAATCATTTTCTTATTAAACGAAAACAGATCAATTTATGACAAATGTGTCCTGCTACAGAAATCGCTTCTCACAGAGTCAATCTGCGTGAAAAAACGGATTCAGTTACATATGTTTTCTTCCGTCTCGCTGCTGCTCATGTGCTGTAAGTATGGGAGATGGAAAAGTACCTGGGACACACATGAAAATCCATTTAAGAGCGGAAAAGCTCCCAGCTGCAGCCTTGTGTCTGTAGGCAGGAGGTAAAAGACATTCCACCTCCATAGGCCAGTTTCCACTTGGAAAGTTTGGGTGTCCGCCCACTCTTCCTTATGCTTGTGCAGCAGCTCATGCACAGTTGTTGCCTCTAAGCAGCCCTGTAAAGACTGAGAGGGGACAAGATGGCATCCCAGCAGTTCTACATGAAGTTAATGGGGCTGGCTGTGTTGCTGACACTGTTGGCTCTTAGGGGTGAGCTCAATCCTCTTCTTTCTCTGGCTTTTAGTCTGCTTTACTAACAATTTGCTTTTAAGATGTCACATTCATCCACGTTAGTCCGTTCTTCATCATCTGCCTCTGTACTTATGTCTACCTTTCCGTGGTTTCTGACAGCAGTGTCAGGTAGAAAGATGAATTACTGCATGTCAAAGTGTGTGGGATGTTATTTAAGAGAGGTCATTCTTGGAAAACATGACAGGAAAAAGCAACATTTCCACAGGATTTTGAAGCCTAATGATTTCTGTGTCACTGTCTTCTTATCTCCTTGAGACTCTGAGTAACTTTGATAAGGAAGATGAAAATTCAGTTTGGAGAAAATGGATTCAATGGAAGACGAGAGAGCAGATTTAAAAGGTCATACAAATGATTTTATCCATTCACTTTAAATGAGCATAATCTACATTTCCGCTGCACACTTTTCAAAGCACTTTCCAAACATCTGCCTGAAATATATTTCATCAATCTTTGACACAGACTTTCCATTTTCTTCATTATAGTTTGGTGGGAAACTCAGACAAAGACTTTAAAACTTGCTTGAGATAGAAGAAGAAAAAGAAGACTTTATTAATCCCTTTTCAGAGAAATTCAGGGTTTTTCTTTCTTTTGTTTTCAGAGAATAGGAAATCCATTACGGTGATACCACATCTGCTCCCCTCATGCTCTAAGTTTAACCGTTGGGTGCAACTGTATTTGAGGGGGTGTACATAAGACTGAAAAGACTGTTGTAATCATTCGGTCAATAATGTCATTTATAAGGTGTCGTGTCCATCTGCACACCCTTCAAAAAAAGTGTTGTCCACTGTTGTTATCTGCAAAAGACAAATATGCCATTCTTCAGAAAGTAGCTGGTAGTCATTTAAAGTACATCGGGTTAAAAAAGGAGAAGACATAACACTGGATTGGACCTTTAGAAAGACCTGAGAAATTTCTCACTATTATTTTATTGTTATTGGACAGGCTTTTATCCAGTCCACTCTTTAGACAGCTAAAGCTGTAATCCCTCATTTCAAACCTTCATTTCACTCGCAAATTGATTTTCCTATCTGGTCCTGGTATTAAATCATTCATATCTGCAGCTGCAGTGGTGAGCCACAGGGCTCTACTTTAGGACCAATGATTTTTTTACCTGTAGGCTAACCCATGGTCCATACTGCCTGAGCTGCTGCTGCTCATTCTTTGATAATTATCAATAAATATGATGATGTGATTTTCCTTTACCCTCATTAAAAGAGTGAGAAAGCAAAGGAGAGTGCACAGGGGAAAAAAAACTGCCCTTCACCTGCTGTGTGTATTCTCTTCATTTTTGTGACGTATTCTACAGATACAGACATTAAAAATAGTGAAACGCTGGTATGAAGTCAATATGACTGTCAGACTACAGGTTGTATTCAGGTCTATTTTTGCAGAGATCTGTGCGTGTTTCCGGAAAAATAGGCAAGACTCTGAATCTTTAATCTGTTAACATAGACACCGAAATGAAAGGCGGTGTGTTAAGCCTGTAAGACTTGGCACTGTCGATACAGTTACACAATGTAGATCTCCATGGTCACCAATGTCAATGAGCAACTAATTCTTTGAGCAGAAAGAGGCCTTGAAATGTACCAAATGTCGAACAGAACAGAAAAAACGCCAGGCATACGCACATTTTAAGAAGACTCAGTCATGCTAGCAGCTGTGTGAGGCCATACCTCAGCCCTGTTTATCGTGCTGAGCATCTTAGTTCAACATGTTAGCATGCAAACATTTACTAATTAGCACTGAACTCAGAGTTCTGGACGACCTAATCCTCTGACCTGATGATGGCGCTCGATAAAAAGTTAAGGGATCACCAAAGTTATTACAATGTCACACATTTGCATAATTTATACCTATATTCACAGCTGAAGTGAAGCTAACTGGAAGCTAAAAACACAACAGAGCTGACTGAAGACATGGTGAGTGGTGCTGTCTCAGGCGTGTTTGAGCCGACCAATCATAGTAGACCTATGAACCAGAAAATGAGCCTAATATGTCCCCTTTAAATGCAAATTTAAATAAGTTCATGTTCCTTAAGATTTCAGTGTTGTTCTGCCTCTGACTTTTGTTTGATTAACATCTTGAGAAGTGCCATTTTATCCTTTGATGGTTATTATATAGTGATTGTACTGCAGCCATTCAAATGCACTGAAGAGCTGATAACTGCACTATTACAGAAGTATTATTCAAGAAGGTCGCTACTGTACTTTCTAACGCTGGCTGTGGATTCAATAACAGCGCATTCAAAAGCTCTGGAAAGAATGACTCATAGTGTATAGTACACATAATGGACAGACTGCAGTAGTGTTGAGAAAAGGTCTGCAGGAATGTATTGTTCATAGCTCAGGCAACACAAACTGGAGAAAAAAACATGTGAGCAATTTTCTGTAACTGCTGCTTGACATTTAACGGCACAGTGCAAATGTTTAGTGTGTAAGCAAGACTCAATCTTAGGTTGTGGACTGGACTGTGTTGGCAACTTTTCCTTCTTCTCCTTAAAGGAATAGTTCACTCTAAAACAAAATTCAGTCATTATCGACTCATCCACATGCTGATGAGATCTCCGGTGTAGTTTCTTATTCCTCGAAGTGCAGCTGGAGACCCGCGGGGCTACCCTCTGGCAGGAATAATCCATATAACGAGCGTAAGCGGCGCCCGAGAGGAAAAGGTCCATAAAACTACACAAAACTTTGTAATATTCCTCCATACTGCTCGTCCGCTGCAATCCAAGTGTCCTGAAGTGGCGACATCCAGAGTTTACTCGAAACGACGTCATTTAGTACATTTTTCTAGCCTAAAGTCACGCTCCGCGTTCACCCGAGTACACTATGGAAGCCACGCCGGACAAGATGAACGAGACTCGCGATAGATACACACCGGTATTTACATCCTTTTGTGAGTGTCAAAGTTTCAAATCACTAGTGCAGGCAGATCCCTCTTGTGTTTGTGTGTTGCGCGGTCGCTCAAAGCAGGAAGTAATCTTGTCCGGCGCGGCTTCCATAGTGCAATCAGCTGTGAGGGAGACTCGCGTGAACGCGGAGCATGCCTTCAGGCAGATATAGCATAGTGACTGTTTAGGCTAGAAAAATGTACTAAATGACGTCGTTTCGAGTAAACTCTGGATGTCGCCACTTCAGGACACTTGGATTGCAGCGGACGAGCAGTATGGAGGAATATTACAAAGTTTTTGTGTAGTTTTATGGCCCTTTTCCTCTCGGGCACAATTGACGCTGGTTATATGGATTATTCCTGCCTGAGGGTACCCCCGCGGGTCTCCAGCTGCACTTTGAGGAATAAGAAACTACACCGGACTCCTCATCAGCATGAGGGTGAGTCGATAATGACTGAATTTCGTTCTAGAGTGAACTATTCCTTTAAATCACACTCAGTGCTCACTGACGTTTGAACCTATAATGAATACTGAGAACAAACACATCTATGAAGCTGGTTTAGTTAAAGCACAAGTTCAACCAAAAATGAGAATTCAGTCATTACCTACTCACCCTGATGCCGATGAGAAGCTGGGGTAAGTTTCATAGTCAACAAAACATTTCTGGAGCTTCACAGCAAAATAGCATTGCAGCATTTTTGGGTGAACTGTTCCTTTAACTGACATGGTGAAAATGGCATCAAAACGCCATTTTGATGAAGCTTTGACAAAGAAAAGGAAGCTAGAACGTCTGATGAACCATCTCTGTATGAGCAGCCTTAAACGCGTACACAAGTAGAAAGTTGGTTTGTCCATTAAAAAAAATTAACTTCACCCATTTTCTGCCTGCCAGAACTGGCAAAAGCCTGTGATTTACACCAAACATCCATTGTGTGTGACTGTTTAGAAATGAGTGACAGCTGATTAGGTTGTGTTTTAATTTTTAATCAAGTTGATTAACACAACCTAATCAGCTGTTGAATAAATCAACAGTGTAACTTACCTAGCTTGAAGTATGGTGTTTCATACTGCCACTCATTAGCTCTCTCCTTACTCTCCTGAACAGATGTGTCCAGTGACAGCAGCTTGCACAAGATCTTGAGGAAAAGAGACGGTAACATTTAACTCATCAGTATTTTCATACTGCTGATGCAAATACCAACCCAAGTGAAAGGTGTAATAACTGTGCCTTTCATTCTGCTGCTTCCATCCAGTGGCAGGAGCAGGTACTGCCCCCTCAAAGTCCTCTGTAGCCGTCCCCTCTTCCAAGGCTCTGGAGTTCCTGTCAAAACTGAGCAGAACCAAGAGGAACGTCTGGGATCGCAGTAGACAGGACGTACAGCAGTGGATTATGCAGTTTATGTACATGGGATTTGATGAGCAGGTGGGTTATGTTTTTTTTCCCAGGAGAGTTCAGGTTTTCTCTGAACTCCTGGAGTCTTTCAGCACAAGGATCAATATCCAGTGGGGCCGCCAATAGGTCGGGTATTCTTCAAAACAACAGTGATCCACATAACAAAAACAGCAGATAGATTTACCACCTTTTGAGAAATGACTTTTCACATACGAACAAAAGAACACACACACCAGAAACACAATACGTCTCTCACCAGTCTGTCTCTTACAAAGAGTCCATATGACCAGAAATTCTTTCATACGTTTCTGATATTTTTGTAGAAATGAGTTTCCACGTCCTCATGTGACAGAGTCCACTTGTATCTTACCTTAAAGGACCGCTCCAGGCATTTAGTCTTGAATTTATGTAAAGTTGAGAAACTTTGGACAGACAGATTTAAAATCAACAGTCAAAACTGAAGCAGCAGAAGCAGAGATTTTCAGACTTTTTGCCCGTAGTATGGGTCAAGCACCAAATAAGCCGGATCCTACGCTTCCCACGATCCACCTTGTGTCTTTTGTTGGCCAATTCCCCCAGATTGTAAAGCATCTGTCTGTCTATTTTGTAGTTTTTGAGCCAAAGCAGAGATTACCCTGATGATGTCACAAGTCAAAGTCATACTTATCAATTAGTCTATAAAGATTAGTGAAAACAATCTTCGAGAAACCAAAATTATATCATCAAATTGTTTGTTTGGTCCAACCAGCGGCCCAGAACCCAAAGACTGATCATTTTCTATCATACTTGAAAATGTAAATGTTTCTTCAAAAATGACAGAAAAAACTAATTGATTATCAAAATGGCTGGCAATCAATTATTTTTCAATCAACTAATTGACTAATTGTTGTAGCTCTAGTGAATGTGGACATAAAAATCAGTGGCAGTACCCTTATAGTAATGCAAGTGCAATCTTGTGTATAGTTTTTAACCCATATAGAGAGGTGAAGTCCCGCCCCTTCCAGTGGGCCCCATAGGACCCGGTTTCAGAAAAAAACATTTCTGGTGGTTAATGGTGAGAGACAAAGACATTTTTTGATCCCGTTTGAATTGTGCCTTGAGTTACACATGGGATGTTTGCCATTTTAAAAGATAATTTTGCAAGTCAGTAACGTTATGGGACTTTCTAAATTTCCCTCGGGATCTATAAAGTATCTATCCATCCATCCATCTAGTAAAGTTTCATTTAGTTTTGTGTCCGAACTATATCATCTTGCACAATATACATCACCAACACCAAAATGGCCGTTCCTTGCAAAAGAAAAAGTATGAAAAAAGGTGAAAATCACAACAAGTCGTATTAACAGTTATGTGTACTGGCTCGATAAGGTTTCGCTTATTGGTATTGGTGAGGAAAAACGAGAAGACGACACTTACGTGACTGTTGGGTGTGTAGTCTTCATAAGTATGTACTTTCAGTCTTACTCTTGATTAGTTTTATGGCAAACTGTAACTTTCTGGAACATTTTTAATGCTGCAATGTTGTATATTGCAGATATTTGAAGGGATGCCATCTGCCAAGTACAAACATGGAAGTGAATACATCAATGCCTTCCATCACACACAAATATAACCCCACTTGCAGAGCCCATCTAAGCTTTCCTTCAGGTCACTGACTGTCATGTACAATTCACCAGGGATGGTCAGGAATGGAGGGAACAGATCATAACAACAGATAAAAAGGGAGCAGAGTGCACAAAATAACCCTCTCCCGCCACTGTTTTTGACAGCAGACAGCTTTTTCGTTTCACCCAGCTGGATTGGGATGCCATTTGCTGTGAAAGCATTGGCCTTTTCAACATTTGCCTTTTCATGCATCTCTGCTGCTGACGGTCTCAGTGGACACCTTATCAGCTGCCTCTGTGTCTATTAGCTTGAGGTTTGTCGAATTTCCTAACGAGTTACGTCTGTGGCGGGGATTTTGTTTCCTTACCAGAGGCTGGAGGCCGACCTGTCGTACTGGATGGACCACGCTCGCTCCAATGACCAAGGCCGTCAACACCACTATGATGAAAACGCCCCCATCGGCCCGCGTGACTCTGGTTCCTACAGACATGGAGCTAATGTCAATTATGACTACTATTAACTCCAGCCTGAGACGGACTCCATGCAGCTATCAACATTCAAATACTCCACAGCTGCTCTGACTTCTTTGTTTCTTTGTCACATCCACCAGTATAATCCATTCTCAACATTTTCTCTTCATCCCTATATTTTATTTCTTTTTCACTGCTCTCCAAATTTAGTTTTGAGGCAGCTGATTTGTATGAAATACTGTTCAAATTTGATGTTGTGACATCTCTTTCTTATCGCTAAATTCTTGTAAATAAAGATGTGGCTTTGTACTGATTAAGTCCCCTGCATCTTAACTCTCTCTCTCTCTCTCCCACATACACACTCACACACAGTCTTCCCTAATTATATCATACACAGAATATTCGAAATATTTTATTAAAATAACATCTTCATCTGAAATCGATAATGCACATCCTGACATGAGATTTCACAAAGTAGAACACACTGATGTTCTGATAAACACGTAGTGATGTTTAACAGTCTGTCTGGGAGATTTGCAGGGTCCTGTGGTGAGCTGCATGAACAGCCAACAGGGTGCTGGCACACCGCTGATAAGAGGACAAACCATCCAGTGGAAAAACAAAGTCAGGTAGCTCACCTCCGGAGAAAAAACACCATAAAACTGATAAAATAAACATGAAGCACTGATGCACAGTACAAGCTGTTTGCAAGATTCTCGAGTCAGTAATTTTAAATAGCAAAAAGCATAAATTCACAAAAGAAGGCAGGCTGGGTTTCAGATTTCTTGCCTCAAATTTCTGTTTTTGATTCCTGTCCACCCAACACACAAGCTCGGGTAAGGAAGACCTTACCCCACAGTGCATCTGCAGCTCCGACGCAAGGCAACACTGTCTTTTTGAAAGAGACTTTTAAGAGAAAGCTGTCTCTGGGTCTCAGAAAAGACACCATATCTCAGAGCTCTTCACTCAACACTGTATTTCAGAGAGGGTCAGTCTTCTGAGGGTCCTCAGAGGAGTCTGATCATCCTTCTGTGTTTCAGGAGAGTCTGTGGTGGGACACCAGACTTCAGTTGTGTCTGGGTCGTCCTTTCTTCATGCGGGCGGCTTTAGGTTTGGGGATGTACTGGTTGTTGGCCTGGTGCTCCAGTTCCCTACTGAAATACTGGATGGTTTTGTTCAAGCCTTCCTCCAGGGGCACCTGTCAAGACAACACATATGACATAAAGATACTACCATTCTACATGTTGCAGATATATAAATGTATTGATACAACAATTGGAAGTCAGATATTGGCTGAAAGTATATGAAATTATCAAAAATTACATTTGCTGCTGAGGAACTAGTAGTAAATATTTATTTCAACCTGCTTGAGCTCATTTTTGCTCAAAAACAATCTTTGTTATCTTAAATTAATATTTATCTGGATTGCCACTGAAAAGTAAAACAAAATCTGCAGATTCTGTTTGAGTCTGCTGATCACAGATACTATACTGGTATATATACTGTATATGTTGGGCCGATAAGTAACAAAAATTACAGTACAGAAAAAACAAATTTATGAGAGCTGTTTAGTTTTCAACTGTAAAATGTTCCATTCAGTAAATACATCGGTCACGCTTCTTATGTAATCAAAATGGAGGGATGTTCAAAAATGTTAGTGTTATGCATCAATGTTACAAGAAGAGTTGTGGGCTGATATCAAATATCGATATCAGTATTGTCCTCAAAACCTTGTACATAAGGACTTCAACTTTGTATAACTTCTGAAAGGAAGAGTTTAAATCCTTATTATGTAACTTTGAATACTGATATCAAGAGAATGTATTAATGATGATTTTAATATTACGGTTGTTAATCCACTAATGTTTAAACATTTCTGTATCAGCTTGCGAGACTAATTCCACTTCTCAGAATCTCCATGCACTTATCATGAGTCAGAAAATGCTGGGCTTTTATACGTTCATTGTGATGATGAGACACTGACCAGCTGGTGTAACTGATCAGATCTGCAGCATTGTGACAGTAGGTTTGGAGGTGCGTGTGTGAGCATGTGAGCATTCATCTTATTAACAGTGAGTCTGTCACACGTACCACCGGCTCCCAGCCCAGCATCATCTTGGCTTTCCGGATGTCAGGTCGTCTCCTCTGTGGGTCGTCCTGGGCCTCTGGAAGGAACTGGATCTGACTTCGGCTCACTGAGTGTGTGTGTTCATGGACAAGTGCACAGAGAGAACGGTCTTGTTAGTATTCTTCTCCATACTCCTTTATTACTGCTCATGCTCACATAAACAGGTTCATTGGACAGAGAGGAATCAAGGCAGTTTGATGCGTCTTTGTCAGGATGTTGTGGTGGCTTCATGTGTAGGTGTGCTAACTCTGCCACAGGAACTACTGGGGCTGAAGTGCAAAAACATGACCACAGGTTTCAGCTGTGGAGATACCACACTGGACCACCATAACTGTGATTGGACAGCTTAGGCAGCTTATTTTTTCTACTACATGATTCTGATGTCTGTAGAGATTATTCATAGCAAAAAAAAAAAAATCTTTTTCAGTGGTACAATACCAACTCATAATTAGTTATCTAACAAAGCCACTTCCAGTGCAAATTTTGTCATTGCAGTCACTGCCGCTTTCTATCACAGTGAATGGGAGAATGTTAATATGATCACTTTGTGTATACAGCACAGTAACCGTAAGATACAGTTTGATGATATGAGTCACATCCATCGTTACAACAATAAAAGGTATTCAGTCCTCTTCTGAGATCAATTTAAATTCCAGGACCACCATGACACAGAAGCATACTGTAACTCCACTTTGAAAAAGAACAGGTGACACAGAACAGACAAAAGGAAAAATGAAATAGGACAAGAGTTTGCACAGACACAGGATGATATCTTCATCAATCTAACACCTTACCGACGAGACTTTTGATAAGTCGAGCAAACTCCAATATGGTGTGTTCCTCCGGGTTCCCCTGCGAACAGATTTCAAAAGCCTCCATCACATCAGTGTCAACTTGAGACAAAACATTCAATTAAGACTGGTCTCCATGCGTGGAATTAACTTTCCATTTTCGATTTGACAACCACAGCCGGGTATGATGAACTCACCAGATTGACTGGACTGCTGATGTTACTGTTCATCAACAACACCAGGCCGTTCACTAGGTCGCTGGAAAACAAATCAGACACCGAAGCAGACACATTAAAATCTTTTTTTATTTTTTATTTGACCATATTTGGACGAGAAGTCTGAACTGGGGAAGATATCCCGATCCGATCTGACTGAAAACTCGAGCAAATGCCCCGGTAGCAACCTGTCGGTCACAAACTAGCCACGCCCACAGCGTACTCTGTTTCATCATCTTTTTTAGACTGGGACCATAATTCACAAAATGGACATCGTGCTGTATTGTAGAAGACTTGAAAATAACAATTGAGACCATAAACCCGTTAGGAAACTTTTAACTGAGGTAATAAATCAAGTAAGAAGTCGCGTCATTTTATAAGCTTACATACAATTGGACTTCTTTCTGAAACCAGTGGAGTCACCCCCTGCTGGCTATAAGATAAAATGCATGTTAATAGCACTTCCACATCGGCTTCACTTTTCAGGTCAGGAAGCTTTGTCCATATATTATACTGTCACTGGTTAGCATGTTAACATTTGCTAATTAGCACAAGACAGCGTACAGCTGAAGCAATTGGAACTTGGTCATAAATCAAAGTATTAAAAAATGATGATGGTGCTAGAAAAAATAATCAAGAGATCACCAAAGTTATTACAGTTCATACTGAGTTGTCAAGACATGTCAGTTAAAGCCAAAAGTATAAACCTGATGTTTTCCCAAGAGGAAAAGTCAGATGATCACCAACGTCTGTAAGATTCATCTTCTGAGGACCATAAGTAATAACAATAGTCCTAAACTCCATGGCAATCTATCCACTCATTGACACATTTTAGTCTGGACTAAAGTGATGGACCAACTGACCAACAGACAGACCCACACCCAGAGTGTTGTGTTTTTAGACCTTCAAGTCAGCAACAAATATCATAAATTACTGATATCAGAGATAAACTGTAATTATAACCTAGTTGAGATATCAAAATAACGACTGATTAAATCTCCCATCATGCCTTGGTTTCCAGTTTTTGAATCTGATGTTGCCCACACAGATACATATATAATTCATTAGTACAATTCTGTCAATATGTATTAAACCTTGACATTAGCAGGCATGTGCAAACAGAGATAATGATATGACGGGCTACCTCACAGGTCAGGGAATAGTGGATACAGCTTTACTACAAAAATATAATCCCCAACATCGCACTGTATCCCAGTCAGTTAGTTCTACTCTCTCCCAAATGCCAAATTTGCATTCATGCATATATACATGATACACAGAGATGTATTTTGTCCTTCACATTCATATCAATGAGGCAGGATAAATAACACATACACCTCCCTGTAGAATGCATTACAGCTCAACAGCTGCAAGAAGTACATCTTCGTGAATGACACTACATTTGAACAGATACACTCCTTATGCATCCTTGAGATCTAACAAATGTGTCAAGTGAATTTCTTTCCTCAAAAAACATTTGCAAAGCCATTTTCTCCCCCCACAATGAGATTATGTTTTCACCCATTTCGATTTGTTTCGTTACTTGATTGGTTGGTTTGTCAATATGATTACACAGAAACTACTGAATGGATTTCCACAAAACTTGGATGGAGGATGGCTCTCGTCCCAGAACAGACACCATTAACTTTTTAGTGCAGATCCAAATAAAGGGACAGATCCAAATACTTTTTTCTCACTTTCTTCAACATTGTGAGATGAAGAGTTTTTTTCTATGCAATACAGTCGCCTGAGCAGATTGCGGCCGTTCTAGACAATGCTGGTGTTTCCACCGGCTGTGGGTAATATTTACAATAAACACACTTAAAACAGACAAATAAAGACATAAATACTTAGCTTACTCAACCACAATAGAAGCACAAAAAAATAAAGTAGAAACGATGAAATAAACACGGTCTGAGCAAGTCAACAACATCAGGCAAGCATGAAGCTCCACTTCTGAAACGCTCCCAGTGGGATATGAAGTTGCATGGAGGACAGAACAAAATAGCTGCACACGCCAGGTAAAAGACACGTGCATGGTGGAATCAAGGGGTTAGATTAAACCAGATATTCATTTTGTTTTGTCTTATAGGCGCCTTTTGGGAGATGCTAAGGGTTAATTTATGACTGAATTTATACTGACTTTAAAGACTGAACAACTACTGATATTTGTGAGAATTTGTATTTGTCTCATTTAAAATGTAATCATTTAAAAAAAGTATTGTGTGGCTTGAGTTTCCTGCCATGGCTTCAGTGCATTTCTAGATATTAAACTGATATTTTTTGCTTCAAAGATAGGTAAAAGTAAATCTCATGAAATCATTCATCACACATAACTCATACTGTCTATACATTGTTTTTGGAATTGAAACAAATCACTTTATGTGACTTAGAGACATGACTGGGAGGTCATAAGTATTGGGGCCCCTAGTTTTTTTATTGGCTTTCCAAGTTCACGATTGTGTAGATATTTTGAGCTACAAATTAATTTGTCAATGCAGAAAAACTGTTTTCTTTTAAATAAATGTTTCATATATTTGTAGTGAATTAATTTGCAGAGATTCGTTTTCACATTTTTTTCCATTGATCAGTCAGAGAAAAATAAAATAGAAACTTTTACTGAAATTATGATTAAATAAATGAAATAATCACATAAACAATGAAAATGTCCATGTGTGATTGAATACTGTTTATAAGCAATGCTTGTTGTGTAACTGAAAGGTGGACCAATGAATAGTAAAAGAAAGTGTTCGTAATGAAGGCTATCATGCGAGTTTCTGTCTATTGTGTTTGTGATGCCTGCTGCAAATTCAATTTCCCTCGGGATATAAATAAAGCTGAACTGAACTGAACTGAACTGAGTTTACCAAAGTCATTTCAGGTTTTCTGAGAGTTTCACTTGAAGGACAGTTTATCAGAAGACCTTGGCTTTTCCCTGCTTACACAACACTAAGATCACACAGCAGCAAGTGAATGTTACTAAGAGATATGAGAGCTTCAAAATGATCCATGTCTCTGATGTCTCCTCTTCAAACTGATCAAATTAATCTCATCATCACCTGCACACAAGTCAATAAATAATCCTTTAAGTCAACAACATACACACATAGTCTGCTCTTTCAGGCAGAAATGCACATGATGGTATTTAATAATAAACATTAAAGGGTAGAGAACAACACTAAAAGGTCAGGTTTACGTTAGCAATCTTACCTTACATACTGAAAGGCTCTTGTTTGGGAACCAGTGCCATACACCTAGAACAACAACAGAAAACTGACCATCATTGCTGCATGATACACATGTGCATCACACTAAAAGGTAAATATTTGTTACCTCAACATATTTAAAAAATGAGCAAACTGGCAATAATCATGTTTAAGTTCATTGAATTTTTGGGGGTTTTACTTCTAAATAAATCTAAATAAAAATTGGAAATTTGTCACGTACAGCACTTCTGGATATTTATTTAAAGTCTTACATTATTTTCAGCTTTGTGCATCAAAATAAATTGTTTTTACAACACTGAAGTGTCTGACTTTTCAGTTACCATCATGTTCAATCAGAAGAAGAGTGCCAGTGTTTTTCCATATGCTCTTATATAATACAATCAACAGTGGTAATCAATCACCATCTCACTGAGGCTAACTAAGTAATACTGAAGAAGCTTTAAGTGCGTACAGTGAGAGGTTCTCCCTGTAGAGCCTGCAGGATGAAGTTGCTGACAACACGTCCATCGTTCATGTGCATTCGAGAGCCAAACGTGTTGAAGATCCTCGCCACCCTCACCTCCACTCCTTCCTATGAGCAAAGAAAACAAGACAGTGGATGACGTGACTCATTAGTCATTTTGAACTTGTTGTATCTCGGTCTTAATGTCGTTCTTTATTATGATTGCTTGTTTTATTATCCTACATTAAAACAAGTAATTTGTATTCATATAGCCCAAAATCACAATCACATTGCCTCAGTGGGCTTTACAATCTGTACAGTGAAACACATCCTCTGTCCTAAGACCTTCAATTTGAGTGACAAAAAACTATTGAAAAACTTTTTATGCAAAGAACAGTGTATACCATTTTGTAAAAACTGTGTAGTTTATATATTGTATAGTTTTTGTTTTCATTTATAAGGGGGCAAAAAGCCTGCAGGTGCTGTATAAGTGTAAGTATTTCTGCACATAAAAAAATGATAAAAATTTACATTTTTGCGCCCTTGGAATAATATGTATGCATGAATTAATGACTCATGCACACAAAAATGGCAGCTTATAGCGATATAATTCTAAATTGCTTGGCCCCAAGAAATAAGTTATTGAAAGTCAAGATAAATGAGCAACAAAGCAGACAACCTAGAGCTCCCCTTGTGATCAATTATTAGCAGCATGTATGAAATTTCTGCTATTGACCATCATGATTTATAAGACATGTAAATGTAGGCATTAAAATATCAGATGCTTAGTATATCAAAGCAGCACATCAGTAATCCATCAGGATTTATTTATCAGCTATGGGGGGAATATAAAACAAGGCTATGCACACCTGTCAATCACTATATCTGAATCTCTGTCAACGTTTAGCATTCATCAGAAAACCAGTTATATGGTACTCCCTATAATACCCTAACCCTAACACTCAGTAACAGATTAAGCCCTTTATCTCAAACCAGATATTTCTCCTTCACCCATTTCCGGGCAGAACCATCGACCACTTTATCAAAATCTGTTCTCTTCCCCGATTGCAAGATTCAAATAGCTGATTATGTACTCTGAGCTAAAAGGTTATGTGTTCCTCTAAGAATATTCGACACTTTCCACCCATCACTTACGATATATGCCATTTATCGCCCCACAGAGGTGTCAAGATTCTCCAAATCCAAGATTCGATGGGACTTGATTTTATGGTCATGGTTCGATTCAACTTTTTGGCTATACCATTGTTAGACCATTGCATCTGGATTTGTAAAGATATGCAGATCGTTTGTTTTATGCTCCGACAACTGTCATTTACATTTTCAAATTCTCCTTTACAAAGACATGCAGTATTTTTTATGACAACAGCCTAAGATTGTCCTGGTGGCTTCGGGTTTGACAAGTTCAAATAATATTCATCAAAAAATAAAGATTCCAGGGTTCAACAAAAAAACAACAAAAGATAGAAGTTCAGCTTGTTTCATATCAACCCAACATCCCCAACGCTGTCTGAGTTACATCCAGTACCATTCAGTTGATCGTCGCCGTGTGTTCGTATATTCTTTTTTTTCCTTCAGATGTGTGAGTGTAGGCGGGTGGAGAGAAAAAAAACTTGGAGAATCACTGATCCTGCTATTGAGATCTACAATTGGAATTAAAAGCTTTAAAATCAAAATCGTGACACCCCATAAACTTCTAATTTTGATCTTCCTATTAGTCGATCTGTTACTTGTTGCAACAAATGGAATTTTTATTGGATTTTCTGGATCCCTTTTGACATCTGGCATTAGAAAAGAGATCAAATGATCCCTTCTGGCAACATTGGCCTATTATACATTTCCTCCCTTTTTGATCAATACAAGTTGTCACAACAGATATAGACCTAGTCTATAAAGTGTCAAATTTAAACAGTACAGTGATAATTTGCATTGTATGCTCCCTTAGCTTTGAGCCATTCCCTACACAGATCATTAAATGACAAATGCATTGTGAGCAGATGTATCAAAGGAAATCAAACTGACCTCTTATAGGCGAGTATGATGATATAGTCTTACATATTTTCCAATAAAGAATTAATTCATGAGGCCAACGATATCATAGATAATCCCCTCTGATCCCAAAGATCCCAAACTCCTCCTTTTTAAAAGTCCATGGCCTTCATAAATCAGCCTCATTGCATCAATAAATGTAGCTTCAGATGGGATGTAGGTCACATAACATGAATAAAAACATGAAAAGTATGTAGAATTTTCCCTTGAAAATGTCGAATAGGAAATTCTACAGACGCAACATGCAAATATATTCAGTATGTTAGAACAAGGACACAATGAGGACAACGTGATGAAAAGGTCTCGGGAGCTGTGTGTATGTGTGGGCGTGTCCACTGGTATACTTATACACCAGTGTTCATTTTGGCAGCTATTTTAGATTTAGTCATAGCCATAGTCTTTAAACAAAAATGCCTTAGTTTTAGTCACATTTTAGTCATTTTTATCCTTCATAGTTTTAGTCCAGTTTTAGTCATCGCAATTTAAGAACAGAATGAACAATTTGTTCATTTGTTCAATTATTTTCTTGTACTCCTATTTAAACATTCTTGAATACTGAGCCAGCACAATTTTGAACAAATAACTGTTATAGAGTATAATGTGATAATAAATCAAATAAACAGTTATTTATGAACATTTTTAACACGTCTTAACAGCCATGTTCAACAATTACCCATTAGTAACTCTATAATGTTGTGATTGAAATTTTTTAAAACAAATGAAATTATTACTCACAACAATATGAAAAAATACAGTGAGCATGAGCATGCTGCAGACTGCAGCATGACTACAGTATATACATACAGACATGGGTTGATAAACGTTACTATTAGTCAGCTGAATAATCAGCTATGCGTTTATGAATTATGTCTGAAATGGGGAAAGCATCAAGCTGTCTTTCAGAAAATAGCTAAATTAGTAGCTGAATTACTGGATGTAATTATACTTGAGTCTGAAGTAGTGTTGCTTTCGTCAACGAAAATTATGACTAAATATCGCCGTCAACGAACCTTTATCACGTGACGGAAATGAGACACAACGTAAATGGTGGTCATGTGACTAAAACTATAATCAAATATATAATGCAATATTGTTGACGAATAAAAACGGGACTAAATGTGGTTTACAAAATAAAAACTCTGCTAAAATATCTTTTCATTTTCGTTGACCAAAACGAGACGAGACGAGACGAAATGTTATTACGTTATTTCGTCTCGCTATTATTATTATTTTGCAATATTTCTGTTTCCTCAGTCTCAATTCAGGGGCTGCATCAGGTCGCACTGCGCAGACGCAGGCGACGTCGCTTCCTCAATCCCTACTCGCGCGGCATTATTTAGACGATGCAGCTGCAGTGGGTTAACGTTAACGACAACTCAAGACACAAAGTTAAGTCTGACACAAAGAATTCAGTAGCCTACTATCTGTTATTTGTTCTTTTCTGTCAACGAATTCCCATCTCATTATATCTCCCTAAGGTCCAAACCATGTATAGTGTTATATCTTGTAATAGTTTTTATGATGCAAAATCTGACTTCAGTTTACAGGCAATACAAGTCACAGACACACACATTTTATTATGTTATTGTAGCTCGAACATTCAAACACCTTGTTTCTCTTTAAGTTAAACTTGAATGTAATGTCAATTTTTCTGGCATTGTCATTTGAAGCTATTTTATTTATTTATTTTATTTAAATTTATGTGTGTGTGCTTCTTACATGTTTGGTAGGTAAAATAAATATGTTGTAAATTCAAATCAGAGCATCTTCTGTGTCTGGAATTGAATGTATTCTTGAGTCTATAAGGTAACAATAACCTTGTTTGACTTGTGAAATGGGTGACTTAAAGAAAATGTTGGTTTTGTCTATTCTATACTAGGTACTTGTACTATATTAACTGGGTTAAATAGAATTGCATTACTAAAAAGAGACTAAAGTACAATTTTCATTGACTAAAACTAGACGAAAATAGTCATGGATAATTCTGACTAAAATAAGACTAAAATGCTCAGACTTTCAGTCGACTGAAACTTGACTAGACTAAAAGATTATAAACGTGACTAAAACTAATAAAAACTAAAATGACAATTTGACACAAAGACTAGACTAAAACTAAAATTAAAACAGGCTGCCAAAAACAACACTAGTCTGAAGGACAGTTTGGATGATGCTTTCACCATGACCGCATAGCTAAAAATTCAGCTGACTAGTGGTTACCAACAGCTATCAACCCATGTTTGTATAATTGAATTAACTCTGTGTGGGCTCCTGCTAGCATAACATACCTGAGGTAGATGGGGAAATGGGAAGTTAATTTTATTATAAAAGATCTATCTCGTCATCGTCTCATCTTAGGCATGGAAAAAAGGTTGCTGACCAACATTTTTCGTTTTAGTTAACGAAATTAACACTGTTATACGTGTTATACTGTTAAAGTTGAAACAACCCATCATGGTATGTGTATAACTTATACACATACCATGATGGGTTGTTTCAACTTTAAAGAATATGTATAAAGTATACATTTATGTTATATTTCTGAATTAAACTGTAAGACAAAAAAGTTTAGTTTGTGTACTTACATTATACCAAGTTTTCAACAATGTTATAACCCGGAGAAATTAGTAAATTTATTCCAGTTAAGGGAACTTGGCGCATGAGACTAAACACAACATGAATAAAATGTCTGTGAACATTTCTGCACATAATGTAAAGGGATTTTCTTTGGCAAAGATGGTTGTTTAACAATGAAAACAACAACTCCCATGATCCCATGTCTTTTGGGGGCTGCTACTACTCGACCCCCGATTCACTAATCAGAGGGTTGGTGGTTTGATCCCCTTGGCTGCACGTTAAAGTATTCTTGGACAAGATACTGAACCTCAAATTGCTCCCAATTGGTTGTTCCATCTGTGTGTGGGTGTGTGTGTGAATGGTTGAGAATAGAAATATTGTTGGCCGCTTGGGTTAGGAAGCCAGTCTTTCCCACAGATAGGCTTTACTGGGAGGACTGCCCACGTACATATATTAACAGCTGCTCAAGTATATTTGGGGACGCATTTTAAAATTTTATAATTTTATAATTTTACTTTTAAATCTGTCTGAATCACGGATGAAAAAAATACCCCGATATGTAACTTCCTGGCAACTTTATAAAACGTATTACTGATGAAGAAAGCAGATAATGTTGCTGGGAGAGAGAAACAGAAAGAAGAGAGAAAAGAAATGTGTGGCAACCCAGTGGGCATGCATAAAGGAGGACAATAAAGCAACATTATGTAATGTTAATGTAGACAAACTTTTAAAGCTATTCTGAAGAAAGATAATTAAGTGCTGTATCACTCCTGATGAGCAGGTCGGCAGCTTGCATGGCAGCCTCTGCTATCAGTGTATAAATGTGCATGTGAATGGGTGAATGTGACTGTGCTTTCAAAGAAAGCGACTATTCAAAGAACCTTGAGTTGTCGGTAGACAAGAAAAGCGCTATTAAAATGCAAGTCCATTTACCATTTTGTTTTGGGATCCCTATCAGCAGATATGACATACTGTCTAAGGATCAGCTTAAAGCAGTTTGTCAATGACAACCGTTTGAATATAAAACTAGAATTACCGCATGCGGTTGCAAGCCTCTGCTCACCAGTCTAGTTGCTGTTCCTGAGCTATGGCGTAGAATAATGACCAGAACGTTTTTTTGCAGAACGTTATGATGTCACAGTAAAGTTGACCTTTGACTTTCTGGATATAAAATGTCATCACTATATCATTTTATCCTATTAGACACATGTGTAACTATCATATGAATTGTTGAAAAATTGTCCACTGACCACCAAAATCTTATCAGATATCAGGTAGACAGATTATTGGCCTGGACGGTTATCTGGACCGATATTCAGCTGTTTTCTGATTATCTGTATTTTTTGTGTCAGATTGCCGATAAAATAAACTAATTTAAAAATGCACTACTTTGGCTCTGATGCTGCATTTTTTCTCTATCTGTAATCACCACTCTGTGGTCTCACTCAATGTCCCGCCCACAATACTATCTGATTTGTTACATGTCCAATCATCGCTTATCGGCCTCCTTGATTACTAATAACCGTATCGGTATCAGCCCTGGGAAAAAAAACATATTGTCGATCCCTAGTTCACATTAACCTTGACCTTTGACCACCAAAATTGAATCCTTGAGCCCAAGTGGACATCTGTGTCAAATTTAAAGAAATTCCCTCAAGGCGTTCTTACAATATCACTTTCACAAGAATGGGACGGACAGCTGGACGGTCAGAGGGACAACCTGAAAACATAATGCCTTCAGCCACGGCCATCACTGGCAAAGCAACACAAAAAATAAACCTCCTCCAGTCACTATAATCTTGTTACCTGCCACTAATTGTATTGTTTACCACTACACAATGTGGGGTGTTGCTTGCCATGTAAATCCTTTACATCTGTGTTATTGCATCCGATGATCTGTGACTGGCATGCAACCACACTGCCATAGGGTTATTAAATTGTCAATGTCTCGGACACCTCCTGAGAGACCCATGTCAGAAAAGCCCATTGTAGAAACAATCTGCAAGTTATTTTCTGGTAATTTATGTGTTTTAGTACACAATCATATTGGAGTAAACAATAAAAAAAAAACATTTTCCAATGCGAGTGACTCAGAGTTCAGACAAAATACCTGGACTCTAAGCTCTGAGGTGAACAAATCTGTAAATTAATATTAATTCTGTAAATAACTTGCAACGTGCCCTGTGCATGTGGTTTGTTTCCCAAAAAAAAGTAAAAGAAAATGTCAGCAGTGCGGGATTATTATAAACCTTGGAGAAATGTCTTGGAGAAAAATAAGCAATTTGCAGACAGAGTGAGTCTCCTCTCTACTAGTGAAGTGATCTCAATGATTGCATCGTGTCAGTTGGAGGAGTCAGAGTCTCCCTGTTAAAAATGTTTTCTTATAATATCAATACTGTATCAGCTCAATAGGTCTGAATCAGACCTTAACCATGTGGAACATGAAGCCTGTGAAAAATGAGCTGTGCATGTATGCTATACATGCTAAGTGAACGGGCCTGATACATATTTAATCCACCTTCCATTTTTTATGTTGCTCATCACATTTTCGGGCTGTATCTGCAGATTGTGAACTTTGATTAACCTGTCACTGAAAACTCACTGATGTTTCTGCCTTCCCAGAAAACACATTTGAACTGAATTTTTGAGTTTCAGTTATTTATAACTTTAGTTGCTTTCAAAAGTTGAATGCTAAACCTAAATTGACTCGGTAAGGGATTTGAATGGATTTGATCAAATGTTATCAAATGCCAGCCCTATTTGCCTAAACGGAAGAAATATTAATCAGAAGAGAAAGATCTGACTGATTTTTTTAATGCCTAAACAAAGTAAGTAAACAAACTCTCTCCATTTTCATGACTGAATAAACAAACTGACCTTAAAGGACAACACAATTTTTTTACTTTGTTTTACTTTGTTTATAGTTGGCGGACCCTGCCACCTTTCTAGCTTCAAACAGTGTTCTGGGGACCTTATTTTCCTCTGAGAACAGCTGGTTTATTCACTAATGGAAAAAATAAATATTACTGAGTTTGTATTGTAACCTCACCGATATTCTAAATATTAAAATTCTGAGTTTGAATTTTCTTCTCCGAAACTACATAGTGCTCCTTTAAAACAAGTGAAAACAAATGCATTTGTATACAATGCACCCTTATCCTTTATACCCAAATTACTAAACAGTTCTAAAAAGTCATATTAAAGTCAGTTTGCCCCTGACACTGAATATTTACTGTTGAAAAAAGGCATTAACGTGACAGTATTTCATTAAAACGTGATCTTTTCTAACTCATTTGCACAATTGCCCCTTAAAAAAACATGTTGAGTGTAGCGCAGAATAGTCTGCAATTGTGACACACCATCAAAGTGTCTTACAACACTTGCTGATTCACCCATTCACTCACACATTCATATACTGATAGCAGAGGCTGCCATTCAAGGTGCTGATCAACATCAGGAGCGATACAGCACTTCCTAACCAAAGTGCCCCACTATTTTTCTATGCTCAAAGATTCACTTACATTGACGGAATAGCCAAAGGGAGCAATTTGGGGTTCAGTATCTTGCCTGAGGAAACTTGCACTTGCAGCTGGAGCCGGTGATCAAACCACCGACCTTCAGATAAGTGGACAACCCGCTCTACCTCCTACAGCAGCTGCAACAGATTTCCCAGGATACTTCCCAGGATACTTCCCAGTTCACTTGCTGTAGACTATAGTTATGAGAGATGTTTTAAAATGCATGGAAGAGCAGCCTGACTCGTTTGACACAGTGAATGAAAATGTATGAGAGTAACAGTTGTTGTGCCTAACAGGAGAGACACGGGAAAACTAATGAGATATGTGCAGCCTGTCAATTTCCCCTGGCTTGTTGTCAGATGTTGGCAATCAGGTCTGATAAACAGAATTATGTTTCAGAAAGCAACACCACCAGCATCAGTTCAAACACCAATGCTAACGTTTGCTACTGTAGCGCCAGCTCACTGTGTTGGCCCAGTGGTATTCTTGTTGTCAATGAAACAACTCTCTGCTCTTTAATTGATGCCATGCCCATTAATGCTTCATTATGCTTAATTTAATATGATGTGTTCAATGTCTTTTAACTTCCATTTGGAAAACTGGATTTTTTGTTTTTCCTGTATGTCTGCCATGTGTTACCTACAGTAGACATCCGTTCACAAGACTTTTCTGTCTGAGATCAAAATAATACAGAAAATAAAAATGCCAAGATCGGCATTGATAAACTCTCATCCGTACACACTGAACGTCCATTTTAGTAAAACCGAGTAAGAGGCACCTCAATTAGAGATGCACAATATACATTGACCCATAAATCAAAAAGAACATTTATATTATCAGCTATTTATTGGTATCAGTGAAGGTGTGGCTGATACATATCGCTGGACTTAACAAGCATGTCATCTACATACTCTTATATAGTAGGTGGCTGTATGCAAAGGAGAAGGAGAAGGAGAAGAAGAAGAGAGAAGGAGAAGGAGAAGGAGAAGGAGAAGAAGAGAATATTAAATCACACATCTTTTGCTCACTACAGATAAGCCTTTCGTACCCGCAGATGTGCATAAACTACAGGTAATGAAGTACTTTCAAAAATAAAAAAATGTGCAATTATTGGTTATCTTATCTGTTTGGGCCATTAGAAGCATGTAATTATTGGTTATGTATCGGCTGAAAAAAGATCATATTGTGCATCCCTAACCATCCCGTAACCTTAAAAGGTGCATTAAATATAGCTGTGTATCTTTCCCCTTAAATGATAAAATGTTTAAATATATCAGCAATTTGCAGTTGGAAAACAACCAATATACAATATTCCATTTTATAATATTAGCCTTCTGTCTGAGGAGGAGGTAAGACATGCATTTTCACCCAGTGCATAACCTACAGTCATTGATTTTTAAATGTTAATGAATTTTGATTACATGACTGGGCAGTAGATGTACTGTGTGATATTCTCGTCTCTGTGCACAAACGACTGACAGTCGAGTGCTGAAAGCCGACCATTTCCAAGAATTCTCGCTGTGGGTGTGAAAAAAAATAATGAGCAGCTGAGGAGGAGGAGGAGACAAGGCAGATAAATAAATATCACCTGCCTGGAGGAAAGGCAAGAGAAGTCAATCATATCTGATCATCAAAGGCTGGTGTCAATCAAGTCATAGCAGCAGAAAAAAAACAAAAAGTCTCAAGAACATTTGGATGTTTAAGGAAAAATGCATGAAATTATGAAGAGCTTATTACTGATATCACGCTTGAAGTATGTTGCAAATTTTTCTTAATGACACAGTTCTGGGTTGAGTTTAATTAACACAAGATTTGTGTTTTTTTCTTTATGGATACCAAACTATCATCTTCAAAACTGCCTTTTCACAGACTAGGAACGATTTTATATGACTGTTGATATAACGGACAGATTTTCTAATTGATAATATTGTACAATTCACTTTATTTTTTCAAATGCATACTGTAGCATTAAAGTGATGATACCTGTTTCATGTATGCGTAACACATGGTCTCCGCTACACGTTTCCCCTCATCGTAGCACGCTCGAGGACCGATTGGGTTCACATGCCCCCAGTACTCCTCATTTTGCGGGTGGACCTCTGGATCTGGAACACAAACATTTTAGAACCATTTTAATGTTTCAGTTTTTTGCACAGAGAATTAAACAAAGTTGATTTGGAACAGGGAATGGGAATGTGGCAGCCATTTTTGGAGGATCACCACCCATCTAGCTAGGTAGTCTCAACCTGTTCAATTGGGTCTAACTCAGTTAAACTTGAATTTCACCATAGGCAGTCAATAACACAACCAACAAACTACAAAAAAAAGAAATTTTAAATTAATGTTTTTTTTTTACAAAAAGTAGATCATGCTGAGGCACCGTGAGTGCCAACCTAAGTGTAAGTACAGCTTTAACATATTTAAAGCTGATAGATGGGGAAAATATATTGGGTATGTAGTTAAAATGAGACATTTTACTACTACTACTACTACTACTACTACTACTACGAGGCCATAACATGTTTATGCTACACAGTGAAAGGCTACATGGAATGATAGTTTTTCAGGTTCTTGGTGTAACTGTATAATGAAATATAATGTCTACAAGTGTGTCCAGAGTGCCATCCGCTAGCTGTCCATTGTAGGTGTCAAAAAGAACTGCTGAACTATATATATCTATACACTTCCGATGATGAATGATCGACAGATGACAAATGATAGGTGACAGTTCAAAATAATCACAGCTAATACACTATCGTTCAAAAATGGCTGCCCTAGAAAGCCACGCAGTTCCCATTCCTTATTAGGGGTGTCACGATCTTGATTGTGAGTCGGATATCGATCGAAAAGATGTCGTGATC
Source organism: Pagrus major (assembly GCF_040436345.1). Classification (NCBI taxonomy): domain Eukaryota; kingdom Metazoa; phylum Chordata; class Actinopteri; order Spariformes; family Sparidae; genus Pagrus; species Pagrus major. Next base: position 13,757,728 of record NC_133223.1, read on the forward strand.
TTGACCTTCAAAATCAAAAGGTGGAATCAAGGATTTCACCACGCCTCCAGTATCACATCCCGCAGGTGTGCCAAGAGGGTAAAAAAAACACACAGCATGTTGTAGCGTAGCAAGTTGATGTTACCTCCTCTACCCTGAAGCTGCAGCCAATTAAAAGACACCACGGCAACTGCTGATATAGTAGACACATCAACTGAACTCAAACCCCTTCCTGCTTCTCTGAAATTACTAGTGTGGAAATAATTTGCGTTCCCGACGTGTTATGTCAACAACGTTTGTGTTGTCGACAAGAAAACCACAGTTTGTAAGCCAGCTATAGCACACATGTCCACGGGCAATACAACAAATATGACAGGACATCTCTGCAGGCATCATAAAGAAGTAGACTTAACTGAGAAAACAACAGTTAACACTTAGCCAACTCTGTCTTCCTCATTTAGAGCTAAACTTCCAAAAAATTCCAGATGTGATACTGGAGGCGTGGTGAAATCCTTGATTCCACCTTTGATTTTGAAGGTCAAGATCACGACATCTTTTCAATAACTAGCGCAATAGGGGTATTTGTAGCATCAGACATATGACCTTATTCAGTGGTGGAACACCCTGGATTTAAGCATTTAATTAGTGTACTGGAACCACGCTACGAAATGCCAAGCAGGTCGCATCTTACCACAAAGGTGTTGCCTTCCATGTATGATGTGAAGGAAAAAGTTATTGGAGGTCTGAGCAGTGCAGATTGAGTGGCATTAACGACAGATTGCTGGACCTCCAGAGCAACATGAACATCACAGCACACTACATTAACATCTGCTGTGAAGAGTGCACACAGCAGTTACAAAAGAGAGTCAGTCATGACAGGTACCCCCTATGACTTCTCTTCTCTTGTTTACAGTAAGTTAAGTAAGTTATTGTTACATTTATATTGTTAATAAATTATTTTAATTTATAAGGCCTTAGTGTGGTACATTACACAATGTAGACCATCTTTTGAAATAAGAATTTAAAAAATGTATGAGTTATCATGGCATAAAACCAATGATCCTAGAATAGACTAGTCTAAAATGGCATAGCGATCTGTGCTAAAAGAAAAAACAAACAAAAAATAATCGAGAATCAAATCGAATCGTGACCTTAAAAATCGAAAATCAAATTGAATCGAGGATTTTGAGAATCATGACACTCCTATTCCTTATAGCATGGTTCCCATTTTGCAGATTGACACACACACACGTATGAAATATTCAATGCACATTTGCCCAAAAAAGTCTGATTTGCTTTATTGCTCAACAGATCAGAGGAGACATCTCAGCTGGAACAATACATCATGGATCAGTGAGCTGCCAAACTAGGTTCAATGACAGGCTCTGATTAGTTTCCAGGATAAAACTCTCTTCAGTCATTTCTCACTCTCTGTAATTGCTTAGAACCATTTCAGTGTATTATGTCAGACAAGTGGGAGAATAGATACTGACTTATCAGAAATGATAAGCAGATGATAAGTATAAAACAAAGCTAACCATCATTGTTATGCAGCTGAATTGAGACACTGGAACAAATGATCTCATTATACTTATGCGGCTGTTAATACAAAAACACAAAAAAGTAACCACAAAGAGCCAGATGAGGCAGACAGATGGCCCAAATGTATTTAGAATTATATGCTAATGTTGGCTGTGTTCAAGTTTTAGCTAACAAAAAAGAAAATTGTATGTGGAGACAAAAAATCCATCCCAAAAATATTGGGATGTTGTTGCTGCAGCAGTCTAAACTGCATTTTACTGTGGGTTGCTGGATGGTTCACAGAAATAAAATTTTGTCGTCACTAGGCGTGTCAAGTTTTCGATTCTAAATTTAAATTCAAGTATCCAGTCTACAGAATCCATTAAGTTAACCATTTTTAAAAAAAAATACTTTATTGTGTTCATTTCAGTCAATTTGACACGTGCTTTACATAATCACATAGTCTACATTTCTTTGAACACATTTTTGTTTTTGTTTTTTGTTTACAATCTCCATTCCTATTTCCCCATCCCATCACCATTGTTAATAACGGTAATAATAATGATAACTATAAAATAAAAAAGGACCTTTTGGGCTTTCTGTATACAATTGGTTTCAATAAACAATTGATTACATTCATAAATGTATACATAAAAATAATAATAGTAATAAGAATAAGAATACTACTAATAATAATAAGAATAAGAGAAACAAAAACAAAAAAACAAACAAACAAAAAAAAAAAACAGTTAACCATTTGCTCATGAGAGTTATTGGAAAGCAGAACCATTCGATGTGGTTCTGTGAAAAAAAAAAGTAAAGATGAGTGGGAGACATTTCTCTTACCTCCATAAACCTCAGAAGTAGAAGCCAGAAGAAGTCTGGCGCCCACACGTTTGGCCAGACCTTAGAACAAACAACACAGTGAAAACAGTCCTCATTGGAAATTTTGACATCAAACCTGTCCCTAAACCTGAGTAAATACACTGACTGAAAGTAAGACAGCGTGTGCTCTACCACATCCAACTACGATTTGGTATTTTTAATATATACATAGTAACTGATATTTTTTTCTTTCATTACAATGAAAGAAAAATGTGATCTGAATGTAATTTAAGTCAATGTTAATAATCATACATTCAGATAAAGCCCTTTAATTTGGGTTAATAGATTACAGAATTCATTTCTCACTGACGTAATTTGTAATTTACAGGAGATGCTCCATTGTGAGAGAGAGAAGCTGGTCTCCGCTTCTCACAAAAAATCTTCTCATCAGTTTATTTATTTATTAAATAAAGGAGTCTGCACAGCAGGCAGACAATATAACATTAAATAAGCTTTTGACTCGCGTTGAATGCATTACATAATTTGATGGATATTTAGATTGTAAGCAGCTGGCGTGGCTAAAAGCTGAATATGTAATGAGGGCAAAAAATGGTCTGGCACCAGATTTATTTTTTCTACCTATTTTTTGTCTCACACTACAAGGGGAGAAAAATAATTAATGAAAACACATTTTTATTGACTGAATAAACAACTTGAAAATAGCTAATTCACTGTGTTTTGTTGTTAGCCCTTTATTTTTATTTATTTATTTATTTATTTTTTTTTTAGGGAATTCCAATTTCTGACCACAGTTAAAACTATAAAACCTTTCATAATTTGAAAGTTCACTTGGCTTGGACTTGAAAATATGGGTCAGGCAAATGAACAATGTGCTACAACAAGGTACTTCAGCCTTGTACGTAGGCCTGTCACGATAACAAATTTTGCTGGACGATAAATTGTCCTAGAAATTATTGCGATAAACGATAATATTGTCGCTTTGAGACCATTTTTCAACTAATATAATGATAATGGCATAATAATGCAAGTACACCCTTTCAAAGATCAATAAACCTTTATTTCTAAAGAATATTTAACATTGGAATGTGAAAAAGACATTTTAAATATCCAAAATAAATAAAGACGGAGGCTGTGGCCAAAGCAATTGAGCCATGGCCAGCCACGGTTCCTTACTGCAGCAACAATGTTAGCACCATTGTCTGTAGTGATGCGGAGGCGTGACGGTACACGTGATGATGATGACGTATGTGTTTTTTTTCAAGGTGTTTCTCCGTTGTCCTCCTGTTAATCTAAACATGTACCAGCTGTCTGTTTATAATCATATGATGCAGTTATAATGTGTTGTAATTGAGATCCTGACACACCAAATATCCTGGAAAGTGACAAAGTTACGTTTTTCTATAATTTACATAATTACATAATCGCCATCAGTAAACTGGACGCTGTCTGACTATTTCACTCTCGGGGTTCACTAAGTTCACTGAGTCTCGTCGGGAGGGCTGACCGTCACCATGACAACAGTAACTGACCGTCACGCGACAAACACTTGGTGAGTTAAAGTTTTTTGCCGGGGACAGACGCTGTTTTTCGGGCAGAAATGTGACGAAGAGTCGGTCAGACCGACAGGCTGACAGACACTTCTCCACGAATAACTGCGGTATTTTTTTCCTCACATAAGTTGCCAAAGACATGACCAGTTACTACGTTCCTGTTGTTTGGTCCTGTAACGTTGCTTTGTGGGACATTTATTTTTATTTTGTTGAGTGAAGGATCTGTAGAGTTATCAGACACCAACACCATCAGATCAACACGCCCTCGCTCCGCGCCGCCGGCTCGGTTCGCCTCTGATACTACCTCCGGAGGCGCAGCAAAATTTCACCCCTCACCGCATCTGAAACGTTCACACAAAGGCGGATGCGGAGAATTGGCGCAGTATCCCCGCATGCAAACGGCCGCGTGAATGGGGCTAGTGACTGACAAGAGGGTTCTAGTGAGAGACACGAGGAAAACAAACAAGCATGCAAATGGAAATTATCGAGGCCGGCAAAATTATCGAGCTCATTTTAATTTATCATATGATTAATTGATTTATTGATTATCGTGACAGGCCTACTTGTACGACTTCAATTGCTGGACTCATTCTACAGCACTACTAATCTTCTATTCCCTTCTTTTCTTTTCAAAGTAAATATAATCACATATTGAAGGTTTGACCTCATGATGAAGGATTCAAACCATTTTCACTTTCATAGCTTGTTCCATTTTCTCTCTCAAAGTTTGTCTATTGGCCAGCAGCAGGAAGTCTCCCAGCTTCTTATTTAGTTTCAATTTTTCCATACTCAAGTTGTTAATTCTTGTATCTACGAAATGCAAGGATATAACTCTGTGGACAGTGATCATCATCGGGTGGCCAAGTAATTTTCATTGAGTTGGCAAGACTCCAAAAAACATAAGAGGCATATTGTGCTGTTGTGGTCAAGAGACTCACAGACTTTTACAGCTTATTGCTTGGTAAATGCTCACGATTAGTTTTAACTACGGTGGGCTGATGATGGTTTTTGTGATGGGGATAGGGACAAAGCTGAAGTTGTAATGTTAAATGACAAGTGTATTACAGTCTTAAGTGTATCAAGACGCACAATTAATTAAAAAAAAATGTTAATGTGATGGGATTCATTTCAGACTTGGAAGACCAAATGTGCCTAGAGAAAGACTTCATATAAAGCCTTGTTTTGAAGACCTATCCTACTCTTATATGAACTCAGACAGCAGCTTGCACTTAATGTACTTACCAAGCATGTTAAGAGTGCCAATAGTGTTGGTCTTCAGTGTTTTGATGGGATTGTACATGTAGTTGGGAGGAGATGCAGGAGATGCCAGGTGATAGATCTGGTCCACTGTAAAGAGCAACATAAATCATTTCAACGCCAGACGTACATTTGTTTCAGCAAAATACAATGACAGCATGACTGAATTATTTCCTTTGTTTTGGTTTTGTAAATGGTGCAGCTTTTTGGACTGAATAAAAACTGGATGAATAGATTTAAGAAGAAGGGGAGATTGAGTCAGACAAAAAATGTCTCCATTGCGTCCATGACTGAGGGAAGCAAATCATATCTATTCTCTAACGTAGCTCTGAACACAGACATTCAGCTGCTACACACAGCGACTATCAGAGAAAATGTGTGCAAGGTGTCATACTTTATCAGCCTGTTCTCACCTGAATAATGGCAACATACATCACATGCGGGAGCAAGGAGCTTATTACAACTAATATCTACCTTTATTGTTAGGTGGCAACCTCTAGGGTCGAAGTAATTATGACGGCAGCAAAGGATTAGGTCAGGTGACGTAGTATGAAGAAAACAAAGTCCACATAGGGAACAGACTGAGCACAGAGCTTTTTTCTTCACCCCAAAGCTTAACTAAGCTAATGCTGCAGTGTGTGTTGGTCAGCTGGTCTCTTTTTTTTTTACTGCCGCACGCTTGCTCTCATTATTTACCTATATACCGTGCTAGTATTGTAATTATGAGCTTTGAGCCTGTACTCATCAGCCGCATTTCCAGCACTCTTTATCAGCCTTTTACCTCTTTCTTAATGCAGCTGATGCAAGACTCACTCCTTTGAATACTGATTTGGAGGTTGATTATCATGGCATTGGTAAAACCTACAAAGCATTTGGGTCAATCGACCTATTCATTAAGGTATCAGGACATGTTGCACTTTATAGTCATTATGCAAATTCAATTTTTGACCAGTTTCACAGTTTGAAAGAAATATAAATGCACAAAAAAGGGCTTTAGCGTCTATAATGCCTCATCTCTGATCCATTTTCTAGCTCTCTTTATCAACTCATTCCATTTTCTAAACCACTTCACTCCTTTCTCCTCTTTCCAGGCTTTATGTCCTACCTATTGAAAGCTTGTTCTATCTTCTCTGTCTTTTCATTGTAATACCAAGTTTCCTGCCTAAAATACAGAGACACTGATTAGTGTCTGATTTTCATGCAATAGAACAGAATAGAAAGTCCCCCAGTGTCTGCTGCTTGTTTTCTAAAGATATTTACATTTTCTAGCTTTAATTTACTTTATTTCTACTAAATGTATAACTCTGTGGACAGTCATGGTACATTAACACTGAGTTGGCAAGACTCCTTCCAAACCCCACAAAAATCGTATCCTCCCCTGCTTTAACATTTATACAATAGCATAAGAGACTGCTGAAAGACACTCAAAGTTGAGAGAATGTATTAAATAAATAATTATTAATTATTAAATAAACAGGAAGGAAATATAATCTTTTTATTGCAACACATGTTCAATACACCCTTTGCAGTTGCTTGGTGTTATCCCCTCAATCCACAGTTGCTTTTTTGCTCTGCTATGCCTGAGCATGCTTGTGATCTGCAAAAAAATTGCTGTTATCACTTGCTGCTATTGCTGTTCATACAGCATTTCAAAATCCCTACCCCCACCTGTAGTCTCTGAGTCTAACAGAGCCCAACAGGGTGCTACTGGCAGCTGGTATACAGAAGGCAAACAAACAAAAGATCAGAAATGGATCAGGCTTTATGTACAAAATACATATTGATCCAAAAATACTATGATTTGCCAAGGATGTTCCAAGCAGAGGTGCTGGTGCCTATAGGCAATTGTGAGCATCCACCAGGAGATTATATTGTGATGTGACCATTACTAAAGAATAGGCTGTTGTCCACTGAAGATGAATAGAGAAATGAAAAGCTGGCAAAACAGTTTCTAGCTGTGAGCTAAATCTTGGTCCATTTCTATATTTAACTTTGTGGGCGTCCTGACAGCCTCCTGTAGGTTTGGACCACCCTGAGGATTCATACAGTGGTACAAAGGGGGTCATTTTGCATCACTAGGTGAATTAATGCTGTCTGAACAAAATGACAAGCAGTGGAAGCAAGGCTATAACTAACAGCATACCATATCTCATCATATAAAAAAACACATACCTTTTTAATACCTGCACCTCCACAGGTCACTGAGCTATATTCATATTGTTGAAAGATTGTTTTTCTGTCATGTGACAGCCCATGTGTGGTCCTTGTCATGTGTGACACATCTTTCTTTTTAAAATCGTAACAAGTAGCCTGAGCTTTCCTTATGGTTTGTTAAAATAAGGCAAAGTATTTTGATAATTTTGATCTGTTGTGTTCATTTCAAATGCAGTTTTCAACCAGCAGCAGCACTTCAGAAGCGTGGCAGAGTCATCAGTGTAGACGCGAAGAGTGTTCATTCTGATTACCACAGTTCTTAACGATGCTGTAATAGTCTTTTGGGGGTTCAGGGTTGGAGTGGGGTGAGCACTCTCTACTCACAACTCATTCCTGGAAAACATTCAGGAGACCCGTACTCTGACCCTGCACTATGTTCGTATGAATGTTTTGTGTTGCTCATCTCCATTATGGCAATAAGCTACAAATTTCATGTGCAGTGTACTGTAGCCACACTGAAAAGAAAAAACAAGCCATAATCCCATGTAACCTTATCAAAAAGAGATGGGCTTTGCCAATAAGCACCATCAGTTACATAAGATACAGCTGTTGTATGCAGAGAGCACTTTGCACCACTGAATGAATTGTAATGACTGCTTTGGCAAACACTTTCCAGAAACAGAGACCTGACATTTGCTTATCTAAGAGGTGCTATTCCTCATAGTCACTAAAGGATTATTATTTTCTCAGCTGAAATAGAATGATGAATAAATATTGTGAAATCAATGGAAAGATAATCGAGGCAAATGAAGATAAAGGCATTGTGGGGTAGCCTCAAGGTAAATTTTGATTATTATTATTATACTATTGGGTCCATATAGCATTTCATTATCTGTGCGGTGATGCAGGACTCGTCCCCCGCAACTCTGGTAACCAAAATAGAGGAGAAGCTTGTTCAGGTCATGTCTGTGTGTCCTGAGCTGATCAGGTAGAAATCATTGACTTTGTTATCCAATATTTTTTTTCTTAATTTCACAACAGCTCCTAGTAAAACCTTCAAAGGCCGACTGCTGTCTTCAACCTTTATTGGAAGTGTGTTTAGCTCGCTGCAAAGATGTGGACCTACATGCATAGTGAAGGCATAAGATAAAGATTGATTATTTGTCATCAAAAAGTATAAATACAAAAATTAATTTTGAGTCCTACCTGGCTCACCCATAATTTGAGTGTTTTTGGTTAACTCTGGCAAAGGTGGTCCTTCTGTGAGCCCCATCACTAAGTAAACATAGAGTCATTACCTCCCACAATTACTCTCTCACTCACCCTCAATATAGAGAGGCTCCACCACATCATGATTGATAAGCTCGAAGTTTTCATGGCCAATCCAGTGCTCCACATTCCTTTTCCTTCCTGTGAAGAAGTTGTCCACCACAGTCACCTCATGGCCATCCATCATCAGCTTATCAGTCAGGTGAGAACCCACAAAACCAGCCCCACCAGTAATCTGGTAGAAGAAGACACATGTATGATAACATCAGTAAATTATATTTTAACAGAAACTCCTGTCCTTTTGAGGGTTGATTTCTTAAAAGAGCAATGAAACACTACCTTTCAGCATGTACCTAACAAAATGTGGTGGTTGCTTTGTGTTCAGTTACTCCGTCAATAGACACACAATATTTATACAAATAAAGTTTAGATTTCTTCTAACAGGAATTTCTGGGTCTTATCCGTTTATTAATATTTGGCCATCATTCAAGCATTCACACAAGAACTTTGGCAAAATTAAAAGTTAAACCTTATAAAGTACAATTGAGGCTGGGCTGGGAATGTTAATAGTTTTTCAAGTATTTGGTCATAAACCAAATGACCAAATACTTGCTTGATGGAAAGTCAGGGGATCACCAAAGTAGTACCATGAATGTCTGTGCAAACTCAGCCTGGACCAAAATGACGGACAGACAGACCTGCATTGCCATTATTCCTTTTAAATTGTGTGAAATAGCTTCAAGTGCGGTTAGGGTTAGGGAGGGGGGATTTAATACAGCCCATGACAAAGTGATGCCAAAGTGTCTCAATATAATGGTTATGGCCTCTGTATAATAGTTCTTGTGAATGTGATTGGTGGAAATTGTATGTTTGTCGCATACCAAAATTCTCTTCCGATCCTTTTCTGACAGAAATTTCACAGGCGGGTATTTCTGAGAAAAACTGAGGGAGAGAGGAGACAAAGTGTGTAGTGAGAAACATCTCAAAGAAAAACACCATTAGAAGGAAGCAAAATAGGAATAAATAGAGCTAACTGTAAATCCAGTTCTTCAGTAATCAATAAATGGCATTTTATTGCATTGTATGAAACCACTCTCATAACACACCATAAGTGAACTGCTTTCCTTGAGAAACTATTCTTTTCTGGTTAGCAGGCACTGAAGCAATTACTCCATCTTCTTTTAACCTTGAGATACAGATTTGCTGAAGGAAATGTGGGCAGGTGATTTTTTTTTTTATCTACAACACTTTACACTGTACTTAAAGTCATTCAAATAATTCATGTTCAATCAACTGAATTTACCACAGGTGGACTCATAGCAAAGGGTCTGAATACTTATGTCAATGTGATATTTCAGTTTTGCCTTTTAATACATTTGAAAAAAAATCTAAAATTCTGTTTCTGCTTTTTCACATGCTGTTTTGAATATAGATAATACAGTTTAAGGCTGCAACATAACAAAATGTGAAAAAAGTGAAGGGGTCTGAATACCTTCTGAATGCACTGTATGTGTCTCATCTGCATTCAAGGCGTAACACATGCCTTAAATAACATCAAATATCCTCCAGTTGCAACATAACAGACCTTCATCATACATTCACAGATAAGCCTGTGCGTGCACAATGGTGCACTGCACAGTGTATTTTTCAGGAGAATCAAGTGGATATACAGTACATTCATTTTAAGGGTCTTGAAATCCAGTGGCACATTGCAGGGTTATGGAAAAAAAGCATGCAGAGGGGTCATGGTGCTCACATGAATGCAACTGTCTAAACAAGTGGCTTTATAGCCACGTATAGCCTCATTAACATTCAAGGTATCACAGGTGACAGAAAATTAACCACTAAAAGCACAATTTATCTGCCATCAGCAGGGAGAAACGAAACAGTCAGTGATGGCTTTTTAACGGGAATCCTGCTATACATAAGTCTCGTACCATGTGTCTTCTAATGTTGCAATATGTTTGGCTGTAGTGCTTTTCCGACATCTGGTAACTAGGGAGAAAACATGACACTGATTCATGTTTAAAGGCTCATTTCAATTGATTTAGATAGTGCAGTCACACACTCGGTGGTCTAGTTTTGCTGGTCTTAATTCTATGAAATAGTCCATTAACCTTTACTGAGTATCGAGTTGGTATTTCATAAACAAAATATACCTCTAATGAGAGTGAGAGGAGGTGTCAATTGTCAGGAATCACAAGTTTACAGTCGCACACTTTTCTCTTACTAATTCCGAGCATGTGTGTATGTGTACATGTTTGTGCACAAAAAAAGGGATACACACCTTTGCTCCAGATCACGAATCTTCTCTCTGAGAGGAGCCACAGCCTAGATGAGGTGAGAGCACAAGTTAATGTGGGTTCATTGTAGGTGTACAATGTCTCCTGACAGGCCGCAAATAAATACAAAAATATTTTCTAATTTACTTTACTGCCTATGGCATGCAAGAGAAAATATGAAAGCAATTGTTTATTATCATTAGTCAGTGATGATTTATCTTTCTTCCTTTAGAATTATGTAGAGGAACAGAGATGTAAAACCTGACATTCTCAGTCATTTCCTCAGTAAATAAATAAACGTGTATATAAATATGTGGCTGACTTTTATATCGTAGAGTGTCTTTGTGCATACCCGGTTTATCTGTTACCAAAATAAAATACGCTTCATTTAAAATGACAGCTTAGGAAGGAGACCTTGATATCAAAAGCACCATTTCATCAAGAAAACCACAATCTAGATCAAAAAACTCTTATGTGTGGGACATTAAAAACTACATAAATATCAGCAAGCAGAAACAACAATCCGGAAGCTGGTTTATTATTTACAGAATAATAAAACATGTGAATAAAGACTATATATTCTTTAACGAGTGGAAGAGTGTACAATTGAAAAACATTTTTTTCCCATGTTTATACCATTAATCCTGCATGAGAAATTGTGTGTGTGACGTATTAGACAAGATGGATGAGGCAAGTCAGATGTGAGGGGATTGAGAGTGCCTGTACTTGGCTCAGAATATAGTAAAAATTATCTGATGTTGTACTGAAGTTCACAGTGAGCTCTGTTTACTTGAAGCAACTCACTCTTTCTTTTCTGTTGTTATCAAATGTCCAAAGTGATGCATGAATTTAGGGTTTTATTAAAGGTATTTAAGTGCATATTTTAATACAATACAAAATAACAATGCGATACAAAATATCGAGTAATATGCATCAAGTCAGTTGGCAGTTCGGGGTTGTCAATCAACATGTATATTAACCAAGTCAATTCAACATCATTCACTGGTTTAGTGACCCCAGTACAAAAAATAAAAAATGAAAGCTGAGAGATTTAATCCTGTAACTTATCTACAGCCATCTGCTGTGCACACATGCTTCAACTGTGGGGGATCTGTATGTCAATAAACACATCCAGTGTTCTTGGAAACAAAAACACTCGCATTTCCACATTTTTCCCACATTTTCTCAGGACTATTATGGACAACAGTCAGTTCATCTAAATGTGTCATTAGCCTAAACAGACAACTGCTTAACTCGTAAGTTTGGGGTAATGGCAGAATTAATTTAACATGAAAAAGGGATTAATTGTAACCTCCATCAGTGCAGTTTGACCAAAACTCAATTTTTCAGGGAAATGCCAATATTAGGTGTAATAAATTCCAATATGAATATGAATGGTTTATTTACACACATTTTTGCAACAATCAGTCAAATCCGATTATCAAACACTTAAATAACGTGTGTAAATAACAAATAAATAACGGAGGTAGGATATTTCACAGTTTAACAATAAATCAGTGCACTGAAACACTTTACTAGGAATTTAATAATCATAAATCACTGCAAGAATTTTATGCTGCATTACAATCACAAAAAAAAATAAATGTCATATTGGTGCTAACATCATTAACACCTATACAATATATCTATGATAGCCAGCCGATAATATTGTTATAAATCAGTCGGGCTCTACCAATCAGTTATGTAGCATTTAAATTTCAGGGATAATTCACATAAAAACCCGAAGAGTTGTACTTACAGGTAATAAAGAAATCTGCCTTTTGTGTGTTTTTTTCTGTACAGATAAGATAATAGACACATTTTACTTCTGACTTTTAATTTAGCTGCTGTGTAGTGTTAGTCAATGTGTTGAAAGACATCTATGTAAATGTGAAGCATTTTCTTTTCAGTGTAAATGTGTTCCAAAAATCCCAATTATTCCCAGCAGCACTTACTTTGCTCTTTCAAATGGGTAAAGTTTAAGACTTATAAAGAACAACTTTGACATTGCAATTGACAGTTAACTGATATTTACTTTGGTAAATGTGTGTAAGTAGTGTGGGAATCAAAAAGTCTAAAAATATGTTTAATTGAATTTTAAATTGAAAGTATTTGACAAGACTATATTAAAAATTCACCTTTTTACGCGATTCAGAGCATCAAATTTCATGGGCCCAATCAAAACTCCAGGGTTGGCTAAGGCATGTGGAGGTCGTGAATTAATGTAAATCAATAGATAGACTTACATATCTGTCTTTACAAGAGTGCATTCTAGTAAATGTGGAATAAAATGTTAATAAGGGAAAGAAATACTAGCTGATAACATAAAGAAGAGCTCCTTGGACCTGTAAAAGACAACACGTTCAGAAGGTGAAAACTGGTTGTGTGAAACTCACGTCATCAATTCTCTGTTCAATCCTAATATCTCCGTGTTCTTGTATTGATCTGTGATGATAGAAAGGCAAAGACAAGGAGAGTCGGATGAGATGATAGCAGCCATAATCACAAGGCCACAGAAAATAGCCTTTGACTTGAGGAGCACTGTTACAGTACGTAGCAACGCATGACTCAATGCCCTCACCCATCCATTCACAAGCGGCTATATGAATGAAATCCCCTCATCGTATATACACATATACACATTGTCCTGCTCATTGTTTGTGACACTTTATAAGAGCTTAAATATTGTCATCATACACCTATGCAGCACAGTCAATGCATGAATTCTCACTGTCAAAGCAAAAAGAGAGATGAATCTGTGATTTTTAGACACAAAACATTACTTATGAGTTTAATTTTATAAAATAATCTGATGTTTTTGTATACACATCTGGTTTTGACATGGCATTGACGCCTCACATTTAGAGAGAAAAACAACCCATTAGTTCTAGCACTAGTCCTTTAAACAGCACCATCTCGACCACACTGTGGATATCACAGCTCAGCTTTATGTTTTGCCATGTAATTTATATACATGTTATGCTACAGTGCAGTCTGACAGTTTGTAATTAACACAGTGCCACATCACTGAGACTGGGCAAGTCCACTATGAGGATCAAGCACTCATGACAGGAAGGGTTGGGTTAAACTATAAAATGACAAGTATTCAATAACTGAGTGTCAAATTTCTTAATAACATTTAATGTTTTATGACCACAGAATATCCACTGTAAAGTCCTGATTTTGCTTGATGGGAACAATCATAATGAGAAAAAATGACTAGTGGTTTTCGTCAATCCTTTTGTCGAGATTGGTTAATTTAACAGGTAAAACTACACAGCATAAAGGAGTAGAATGGCTCATGCTGATGAAATCACACTTATCATTTTCAGTTAATAACCTCATTAGACTACCCACCGATCCCACAAATATGACTTCAGAGGTAAGTAATCTGGGTGCCACTGCTTAGGGACACCTCTGATTCTGATTAGTGAGTTTTGTGCGTTTAACCAGTCAGAAGAGGATGAATATAAAAAAGTATTATGTTTTCCACCCTTATTTGACACCATGAATGAGCAGAAGAAATTATAATATTAAGATTAAGGATAGTATTTAAGTACATTACTTAACCTAGTAGTGCTAATGGTCTTTTTACAGAATATACTGATCTATTAAAGAGCCTACTCCATTAATTTGACATTGTGAAAAATGTTGTCCAGAACCATGAGTTTGGTTACCACCATATCTAAAAGCAGTTAGAGTTATAGAGAAATGTATTACTGTACCTCATGTTCGTAAATGTTCCCCAGACGGCTGGAAAAAAGAAAAGAAACTTGTCACAAATATGTCACAACAACACGTTAGTGTCACATTCAGCAATATACCAGTGTGTCTAGACAAAGACAAACAGCCACACAGCTAAAGACAGCAAAGTGCTGAATAGATGGGTAACACTTTATATTAGGGAACACATATTAACCATGAACTAGTTTCTTATTAGCATGCATATTAGTAGCATATTGGCTGTGTTTAAGCCATTATAAATCACTTACTAATTTAGATACTTAGATACTTATTCTGAATGATCATATTCTGCAACTACTAGGCCATTAACTACTGTGACAGTTTTCCCTCAATAACTTCCTAATCACTGCTTATTGATAGCGAGTTAGGAAGTTGTTGTAAACCACTTAATAAGAATAAGCTAATAAGAAACTAGTTCATGGTTAATATGTGTTCCCTAATCTAAAGTGTTACCTTAGTGATCCATGAAAGAAAGTCTAACTATATTTAAATGGATTAGTATGAAAATGTCTCTCAAATCTGGGCATTTCCTATTTATTTCCAGGTCTGAATGAGGACTTTGATATCTGTGTGTTGTCAATATGATGGGGGTGTTTTTGTAAAGCAACACAAGAGACTAGATGTGCTGTCTGTGATCTTTAGGATGATGTTTGACACTATGGACTTGACTAGATTATTATGGGAATGTGGGTGGATTTTGATGTATTCTTGTATTGTTTTGGTCTGGTCTGTGTAGTTTATATTGTGGCCTTTGTCTGTCCTTGAAATTGTTGGCATCAGCTGTAACTTAGTATACTTTGTTGACTCCAGTGTAGGGGTGTTGCAGATAACCGTTATTGACAATAACTGATATTCAAAAAATTAAATATCTATGTTGTGTTAATAACAGACATATGATAATGTTGTGTAAATAATCCAGCACCTCTTAAATCATTTCTGTTTCTTTCTGTTTTTGTTTTGTTATAGTAGGTGGCGGTAATGTGCCTTTACTACGGCGGCCAACTGTCATACAACAGAAAAAGAAAAAATAGCTGCAGTAACAGTTAGGCTGCATCCAAATGTCCAGACTTCACTGCACTTGTAGACTTTTTGGGCACGTTCGCGGGAAGCCCATGAGTCTTGAGGGCTGTCCATGTTGCCTTGCAGTCTTGCGCGCTCACAGACTTGATGTGATGACAGTGAACACGTCTGCAAGTCCAGAGGGACATTTGGAGGCAGCCTTAATTGTAAGCATGTGTGTGGCATGGATCTGCTGTGTGACTCATTGATTTACTACTGCTGTGCAAAATGATGTCGAAACAATTGACATTTATGGTTACTCTCTCCACCTCCCCACACTCATTACCAGTGTTATTACGAGTGTTATCCCTTTGACAAAAAACAGACAAAACACACAATAAAAAAACAGTGAAGTGAAGATTAATTTGATCGAGAGGATTTTTTTTCATGACAGGCCTAATCCAGTGGTGTGCAAGATGTTCCTCTCCTTCTTAAATATCAGTGGGTTGGATATTGTTAATTTAGAGGCGCCTCTACTAAAATATAGCCAGACTGAAGTTATGGTGACTACTGGCCTGATGTTATTCTTCTGTGTTGTAAGGAGCTGATCTAATTATTGTATTTTATCTTTTTATGAACTGTAATTCCATGTAATATCACTGGTTGGTTTATATGGATTGTATGTTTCACTAGTATCATCATGTGACCATCTTGTGACCATTTCTTGTCACATACAGGAGTGTGGTGGTGTCTCTGTGTGTCAACTAAGTCCAAGGAAGAGCATTAGCTCCAAACATCACTTGTCGACGTGCTAATAAATTGCACTCAAGGGGAGCTACAGTGTGCAGATCTTTCTTCATATGTTTTTCCTCTAAGCTTCCTAGTTTTTTTTTTTTTATCTTCACATCAACCATCAGATCATAAACCAGACTGCCACAGTTAAAATGTCAGTTCAACCGTACAAAGCATTACTAGATAAAACTAGAAGGTCACTCAGGGAGCGCAAAGCACCGCCAAGGTTAACAGTCCACCCTTCAACCATATGCAAATCTGCAGACACAACCACTATATACTGATATATCTCCAGAACTACTGGATTTATATCAGAAAATGTTTGGGCCTAGCTGAAGCCTCGCCATCTTAGCCGTGTATCTATTATGTACATCTAAAGTGGAAGTAATTCACAATCTTCTTTGGAAACTAGAAAACACTTCATTATTATGTACAAACTGTACGTAGAAATATCAGATTGAAGACTGAAATAACACCACGAACATGGCAGCTTTATTAAAAAAAAAGTGACAGAAACCTGTTAACAAGACAGATATTTTGACTAGAGTCAAATTTAAATTTGCATTTACAGAGAAAGATTTGTTACAATTGTACCAGTTCTCCCATGAGATCTCTGCCCCTGAGTGCTCCATAATGACAGATTTCTGTATGAAGTTTGAGAAACTACATGTGTAGGCTGGGCTATAATATCACAATATTTTTAGGCTGTATCGTGGTACTCGCCATCTATTCGATATTTTTGGGGTCTCCCCAAAAGCACTTCATAAATGCTAGGACTGGACTACAAAATCAAATAACAATGATATTTTTGACTAAATGTCTCAATATCGATATTATCGGGCGGCTGTAGCTCAGGAGGAAGAGCGGGTCATCTAGTAATCAGAAGGTTGCTGTTTCGAATCCCGGCTCCCCCCAGCTGCATGTCGAAGTGTCCTTGAGGAAGATACTGAACCCCAAATTGCTCCTGATGAGCAGTTGGCACCTTGCATGGCAGCCTCTACTATCAGTGTATGTGTGTGAATGGGTGAATGTGACAAGTGTTGTAAAGCGCTTTGAGCGGTCAGTAGACTGGAAAAGCGCTATAGAAATGCAAGTCCATTTACCAAAATGCGCCAATATTATTTGGATTCACACCATATTAACACAATGAGATTATTTAACCTAAAGAATGATCAGCAATGTGTCAAGTAAATCAGTAATCACGTTCCTGTAATGCAGCCTTTCAAACCAGGAAAAGAAAAATACTTATACCGTATCATGGTTAATGATATACAAAAAATCTAAGATAAACTGTCTCATATCATGATAGAGATGTATATTGCCCAGATTATTTATCTCAAAACTAAATGCCATTGCTTTAACTTCCTGGAAACTGATTTTAGTGACTGCCTTACTACAGTAACTACAGAGATTTCAAAGAAAATAAAAAATCCTAACACTACATCACACAAATCTGTCTCTCTCCTGAATGGAAATAGGACCCCCTTGAAGATGAGATGAATGAACATGAACTAAAAACACAGCCCGTAACCATCCTGACATACATCCACAGTATGTCTGACTGTGCCAGTAGTGGCTCAGTGACCTGATGTTCAGTGACGTCCAGCCAGTCTTCCAAGTTTAGTGTTCACTGTGGTGACAACTAATCATGCGAGTTTACAGTTTGGATGTAACAGGTGTAGGTGAGATACATTCAATTACACAAACGTGTGTACTTACAGGCAATGTAGGCGATCAAAGCGAGGGCAAAAAGTAGCTTCATCATTCTTCTGTTTGGCGTTAATCCTGATATCAGCCAGATGACCCGCTTCATCATCCGCTCAATGCAACAGGACCAGGAAACCAACGAGCCACACGTTTAAGTCCAGCTATAGCATTTTGAGTCACAATTGTTCATGTCTACGGTGGAGTTCGGTCTTCAGGATGTCTTAGTCTTATCAGACAGTCCGTCAGTGACTTGGTACACCTAATTCCCATGCAAAATAACCAGCTTGACAGGACTGGCAAGCTAGCTGCTCCTGCTACGTCAACACCAAGCAGGAGCAGTTTACGTGGCTAGCAGGGTACAAACAGGTAGCTATCAGGTGGGCAGCTACACTGCGGAGTGTCAACATTCACAACTACATATAAACTTATTTATCAGCGCCATTCAACCCCGACAAGGCAAACAATTGTATCCGCCGCAGCACATGGTTGCTTCTTACAAAAACAGATAACTTAAAAGATACGTTTATAAACTGCGACAACGCCTCAATAACACATAACACAGTGTTAGCACCACATTAGCTATTAGCTACAGCTAGCTAGCAAGCGAGCTACTAAACTGGCCGCGTATTCTTACTTCCGCTGATTGCTGCCGCTAAAAAAAAACAACAGACGGGAATCCTCCCTCACATGTGTGTTCAGGTAAGTGCCGGGAAACTAAAACAGCTGCTCGTTTTAGCGGCGCACAAATGCACACATGTTGGAGTTTGCTCCGCTCAATTGGGCCGAGGAATAGATGAGCGATTAGTCATTGCTCGATTTAGCAGCCTGACTTCTCCTGCAGGGGCCGTGTGACGTTCATTGGATCTGGCGAGCATCTGATGACAACAATACTCGTTTTGTTCCAACACTTTACATTTTTACCAAGAATGTTGACATTTGTAGACTTACAGAAAGCTATAGTATCGTGATCAAATCTGTATCCATCTTTATGCAGGCGTATCATTAATGTTGCAGAATAATTTACCTCCAGCACTGACACAATGGCTCATTCATTCACCACACCAAACTTTCCACAGTGCAGGAGTAACCTAACCCTTGAACACCTTGTTGATTTTTCTGTGTCAGCCGCTGTAACCTGTTTGGCTCTGTAAGCTTTTTGAGTGGTGTGGTGTATTTGCATTTGCTAAACGTGTACTGTAGTTTGGTGTTATTTAAAATAAGACAACCAGAGAAACCTAGACGTTGCTCCAGACTCCAGAGCATGTAAGAAAATCTTAGGCTTCAATAAAGTAGGACTAAACACTCATTACAGAAAGAAAGAAAGAAAGAAAGAAAGAAAGAAAGAAAGAAAGAAAGAAAGAAAGAAAGAAAAAGGCTCTTGGTGTCCACTTCATGTCACATCACACATCTTTGCAAATGTTTTTAGGTGTTAAAGCTATTTGTTGTTAGTTTTTAGTTATTATTTTTGCAAATAACTTTTTGTTTGAATATTCTAGATATTTATTTTATTTGGATTATAGTTTATTAGTTTTATTAGATTAGTTCTAATATTTTTTATTTAAGATGACAAGATAACATAAGATAAGATGTTCCTTTATTAATCCCCCTTGGGAGAAATTCACAGGTAACACAGCAGTACAGAGGAAAATAAGTAGCAGCACAAGAGTAAGTCTCAAAAAATAGAGACAATAATAAAGAGATATTGGAAAGAATAAAATAACAATTTGAATAAAAATATAATAAAAACTATTAGAATAAAGATAAACATACTATATACAAAATCAATATGTCTATATCAATTATGGACAACCCCTCTCGACCCCTTCATGAGACTGTGGGGGCCTTAAGCAGCTCCTTCAGCAACAGACTGCTTCACCCACGGTGTAAAAAGGAACGCTACCACAGGTCATTCATTCCAACTGCTGTCAGACTGTTCAACACCAATACCCTTAATGTAGCACCATAAGCACCTACTTATCTTGCACTACTTACCACTTCTACCTCCGCCATCTTGTGCAATTATCCTGTGCAATAATACCATTTTTATTTTTTTTTACATATTAACATTTATATTTTCTTTCTCTTATTTAAATCCTTTTTAGTATTTTTAAGTCTACTTGTTTAATGTCTCTTGTACTTGTTGTATGTCTGTCTACCTGCTCGTGTACTTATTGTATGTCTGTCTACCTGCTACTGTCACAAGTGAATTTCCCCGATGTGGGATGAATAAAAGTCTAAAGTCTATACAGTAACTGTCCTTGTGTACATGACGTGTGCAATATATAATAAATGTGCCTGTGCAAATGTGCAATGTGCAATGTGAAGGGTTCCTGAGATAATAAATAACAACAGCACAAAAAACAATCAGTCTTTAAGTGACAGTGAAGAGTATGGTTTTGGTAAATAATATGGGTAACACTGTCGGCACCCTAGGTAATATAGGTAGAAGGATAGGTGTAGGACCACGATGACCCTGGGTGGGGCTGTTCACCAGAGCAGGAGAGGCATGCAGGATACCTTTGTTCTTTGTGTGCTTGCTTGCTTTTTGGTAAAATATACCATGAAAACCAAAAGAACTTTGAATGGACATTGAATTTATTTTGCCTGCATACAATACAAGCCCATGTTGCAGTTGCTCTTTGATTTGCATTTTGAAGTTTGATTTAGATTTTACATGACGTACATTTGTGGACCAAGCTTTTATCATGTTTACAGGGATAAGCCACAACACTGAAGGGGATTACATTGATAATCTCGATACAATGCAATGTTCTGCTGGGAATCCTTCAGTCCTGGCACTTGACACGCACAGCCCACCCAAAGGCCCTTACAGACCAAGTACACCCCTTGTTAGTTGTTTTTATTATGTTAAATTAATGACAGATCAGTTTATATTGTTACTGTTGTTTCAAGCCTCAACTGACTGCTCTTTCAGTCAGTGCCCCGGTGAAGCAGAAAATGAGAAAATGACTGAAGTTACTGAACTCATTGATTTATTTGTTTTCATCCGTCATTAAGAGCGACTGATGAGTAGGAGCACATTGGATCACAACAACCTTAACCACTGAGATCTGAAAATAAAAGGCAGCAGTTTTCTGCAGTAGAGCTGTGAAGTACTTTATATTCTCATATTAAACAAAGTCAAGATATCAAGACATCATAAATACATCACAGAGGGCTGCAACTAATGATCATTTTCATTGTCGATTAATTGGTCAACTATAAGTTTTTTGGTCCAGAAAATGTCATAACATGGTGAAAAATGTTGATCGGTGTTTTCCAAAGCCCAGGATGAAATCTTCCAATGTCTTTTTCCATGTACAACCAAATATTTTCTGTTTTCTGTCATACAGGAGTAAAGACACCAGAAAATATTCACATTTAAGAAGCTGGAATCAGAGATTCTTTGATTCAGAGATTCCAGAGATTTTTTTTGTATCTAAAAAATTACTCATACAGATTAATCCATTATCAAAATAGTTGCTGATCAATTTAATAGTTGACTAATCAATTAATCATTGCAGCTTTAACTTTTTTTTTTGGTTGGTTAAAACTAAAAATAAAGGTTGGTTCATATACAGCAGGTGTGCAGCAACATCGTGGTCCAGGTGTTGTCTTCAGAGCTGTAAGTGCCAGTTATTAGTATTCAAACCAGTGGTGGACTGAAGGGTGAAGGTAAGGGGAAAAAGACACCAGTTGCATGCAGTGAGGGACTAGTGTGCAGAAAGTGGTGATGCTTTGTGTATGCTCTGCATAATTTTTTTTCAACTGGAGAAGGCTCTATCATGTTTACCTTCACACTGAGGCACCATATAGGGCACTCTGTCATGTTTTATCTACCAAGGGGACATCCAAGAGGGCTCTTGTGCTCTGTTTTTTTCCAATATGAGTACCCTATCGGTGCTCTGAATATGCAGTGTATATAAATCAAAACAGATCCTATGAAAAACACTTACACACACCACGTCTGAATGAAAAATAAACAAGGATGGGAAGGTTACCATTTTATTTTTTTAGGTAAAACTGCTTATATCGTCCATACTATTTGGCTTTAAATATGAGAGGTGACTGATGAGTTCATGGCCTAAGGTAGAGGGAGTCAATTTCAGAACATTTACTTTTCAACATAGTCCGCTCCTACATATACACACACTCAGTTCTGGCTCATGGAGCATATAGATGCCTTCAAGTCGGCATCCTGGACCTCCAGAATGTGGCCCACAGCAGCAGTAACATCTTCACCACAGCTCCTTCCTCATCGTGGTTAAGAGGTAGTAGTCTGAGAGTGTCAAATCAGGTGAATAGGGCAGACATGTTCAAATCAGCATTCTCTGGATGGCAGCCATCCCCACTGTGGACTTGTAATGTTCTCAGACAGTGCTGACTTGCCCTTTTCAACTCTCTGAATTATAAGCACCACAGAACTTATTAACTTCAAACTTTCAGCATAATCACAAGAGTTGAACTGCCACATGGAGAGCTGTGTAACTCATCTCTTTCTACCTGAGGCCATGAACTTATTAATCACCCCTCGTAGATGACGCCCTCTGTTAATTACAGTGATTAACCTAATCATGAGCTATGCTAATAATCTATTCGCAAGCGAAGGGTAGATTTCACTTTAAATTAACTTCTCCAACAATGGTGTCAATTTTGTCAGTTATGAAATGTTTGTGTTGAGCTGCAGGCCTCTGAGGCTTCCCATTTGACTGCTTTAACAGCATTGCATTGAAATAATGGGCTTGAATGAAAAATAGGCATAGACATCCTTCAAGGACTGTGTGGAGTTTGGAAGTATTTTCCTGGATGTCAGGCACAACATTAATGCTCCTCCCCTGTTACTTGTGCTTGTAACGGAAATTACAGTGTCAGAAACGTTCACAAAGCAAGCCAGTAAGAACAATACACATTTAAACAGTTATGGTTAAACCATTTTTGCCACACCAAGTGGATGACAATGTTTCTGATCCGGTTACTTTACATCTAGCGCCACCAGCAGGTCAAAATTTTCGCTTATCCTGTAAAATATTTCAACATCTTCTGGATGCGTGGGCACAAAAGTTCGTATATGAACCTCAATTAGTTTTAGGTGAAAGAGCTCAACTTTTCAGTGGATTTCCATGAAATATGGGACACACGCCTATGTCCACCTCAAGATGCGTTAAAATAACTTTGGTGAGCATCTGACTTTTCATCAAGCACCACCATCAGATTGAACTTTTAATTTGCTTGTGGTTTATGACTGAATATTTGTAAAACTATATACATTTATGTCAGCCTCAACTATCTCAGAAATGACTAGGATTCTGCCCCATACAGATGTGTAATATATGTACATATATGGGAGTTCTATATGTGAAATATGCTATATATGCATATTAAGTTATAACCTATATCTAAATAAATGTGCAGGAAATACAGGACACAAGTCACCTTGTGAATGACTTTACGCATGGTGAAAAAATGTTTTACCAAGAAAGTAACTGTAATCTATTAGAAACATTTGTGAAGAACAGCTTTACTGATTACTGCATAACAGGTATAATATGTGGTGATTTAAACAGAGTTTACTTCTACTTATGGCCTCTAACCCATTGTCTCAAAGCATGCCGGGAAACTTTACCCACCTACCCCCAACACGCTACAATATCTATTCTTTTAATATATATACAAATTTTACTATGGATATTTCATGTTATTAACTTATGTCTTTACAGATGTGAATTACATATATATTGTTAACATATATGGGCGTAGCTTATATTACCATATAAAAACTCAACCTATGTTCTTATACAATTTATACTATAGGTATTTCATATATGTTATAAACCTATATCTCCATATAACCAGAGGATGTATGTATGCGATAATCACATATTGGTAGGTATATGGCAGCCTCACTCTTGATATAGGGCCATATATGTCATTTATTACATTTCCATATGGCCGTCATTTATTTAACTAGGAAGTCATTTTGAAATTAAAAATCTCTTTTATAAGTGAGACCCAGCCAAGACAGGGTCAAACAGCAGTGTCAAGGACATGACAAGACAACAAGATCAAATCAAAACACAGTAGCAGCAGTAAGAACAAACATACATTTCATTATACAGTGTCGGCTGGGATCAGCTCCAGCCCCACTGTGGCCCTGCAAAGGATAAGCAGTTGCAGACAATGGATGGATGGATACTCAATCCTTAGACAAGGCAACAAAATTTAGACATTTGTGAAGCAACTGCAGCTGGCAGTGACCACTTCCATTATTATTATTATGACTGTATTGCTAAAAAAAAAAACCTTGCCTAATGTACCGTAAAGATGTACCGGTGTATGTTGGAATTAGATTTTAGCGAAAGGCACTTTGCTTACATACAGCCCTTCCCTTCACCTTCACCTCTGTTTCATATTTCATGTTACTAACCATGCATGTAAACACATTTTGTAAGAAGGACAGTAAAAGCTAACAACACGTCAGTTCTCTCAGAAGTCAGTTTTTTCTGTTTGGTAGGTAAAACACACTGTCATCCCCCCTGCCTACTGCTGAGCTTAGTATGCAGTGCATTGATAATTTGCAGGCAGTTGTAGATCCACACACAGAGGCTAGATGCGTGCGAAGGGCATTTTCATAAATATGGCCTAAGGACTTTCATAATGCAACCAACTCAATTAATTTCCTTGCTGCCGCTGTCCACTTTGAGTCGCACTAGAGGAAGAAAGCCCAGTTAACTCAGTAAACAACTCTGTTGTGAAACACATCCTTCCTGTCCACTTTCTTATTTCATTACCATAAAAAGTTTTGTTTGCAAAAAGCCAACCACTGTCTGACAAAAATAAACTGAACTGACCGCATTTCATAATTGCAAGATAATTGCTTACAACTTGCTTGGAAGTGATAAAGGCAAATTAAATGTCAGAGAAAAGGGAGACACATTTTTTCATTATTTGCCAAATATAATTATGAGGAAGCATTATACCACATCTGCTTTTCGTCGGCCTGTTTTGATGTGGTTATATCATTTGCAGATAAAATCCCTCAGAGATAATTTTCAGAACAACCAATATGTCAGGGGAGGTGTTTGGTAATAGACCATCTGACAGCTGTTAAGAGTGGGGATTAACATGAAAACAGCCACAGAGATTCTGTCTCATTATTCGTGGCCCTGCTGCGCCATCAAAAGCAAAAAAATTACATAAGTAATTAACAAAACTGCAGGGAACAATGGAAAGAGAGCGTACAGTTATGATTAAATCGAATCTACCACCAAGCAACAGTTGGATCTTTGTGTTTATGTGAGGAAACAAGTGAATTTTAATTACGTTGATTCACGCCCACAGGTTTTGTTGCTAAGTAAGTGAAACAGGGTCAATTGTGAACAAAATCGATTTTGTATAGACAAAGAAAAAATCTCAACAACTACTGAATTAATTGCCATGAAATTTTGCACAAACATTTATGGTCCACAGAGGATGAATGCTGCTAACTTCATTGAGGTACACATTTGTGGCTTTAAGTGAAATGTCTCAGCTATTAAACTATCTGATGGATTGACATGAAAGTTTTGTTGTTGTTGCTCACTCACCAAGATGTTGACCATTGTAAATTGTGTAGTTGCTGAACTTCAGCATGTAAGTGAGTAATGTCACTGTGAACATGTTAGCATGCTGATGTTATCGTTCAGCTCAAACCACAGATGTGTCTGGCAGCGGCGCTTCACGGTCTGAAAAGTGAAGCCACCGCAGAAGTGCCTTAAACCTGCATTTTTTTAATGGCCAGGAGTGGGCAACTTAACTGGTATCAAAAACAAGTCTGTTGAGTGTAAGCTTATGAGAAAATTACAATACTTCCCACTTGATTTATTAACTCAATAAACAGTTTATAGTCTAAATCGCTAGTTTCAAGTCTTCTTTAATTCAGCATGGTGTTCATTTTTTCAAAATGATGATACCATTTAGAGTAGATTAGAGGATAAAGCAGAGAATGCTTTAGGCCGTGGCTGATTGACAAGTTGTTACCACATCATTTCCTTGAGCTCTAAGTCACATCCAATCAGGATGTCCTCCCCATCTCCAACCTCTCATCCAAATGACTCAAAAAACCAATACGGTGATGGGCATTAAGTCAAACTTGAGGCTTTGAAATGGCTTCAAAAACAAAAATGTAAATAATTTAACAAGAAAAGAAAATGCATCTAGTTTACAGAGTATTTAACAGTCTACAGAGCCTATGTGTTAAGGGTCTGCTTCTGTTAATAGATCACAGTTTATCTCTATGATGTGCTTTATTAACTCAATGTTTTGCTATTCTATTTACAAAGCCTTTGATAACATTGTTTTGGCCTGGCGAAGCTACCAGATAAAAGCTGGGTATGTTGATTGTGATTTTTGCTTTTGATCTGGATGGCATAATGGAATTCAGGTAATGTACACACAATAGTCATATCAAAAGCATCTTGAAAATGCCCAGTATATCAGTACCACTACTTTTCATTTACATATCTACTTTATATGTCGAAATCTACCAAGCACATTGCCTTCACCAAAGGAAAATAATAGACATACTTATATATAATTTAATTTTGAAAAAGGTTACTCCTATATGCCTTCACCTTATGTCTAAATCACATATCTTGTTATTCTAAAATAAGGAAACTCTGGGAAGGCCAGAATAACTACACTTTAATTTCTCCTTCAAAAAATGAAAAAACAATGTGTTAAAATAAATGTATCATCAGACGCATACACACCAAACCAAGCCAAAATATGGCTTCACGCTTTCATCAACAGGTCATTTTCACAGAGGACATTGTGACATGTCACAGTGGGAATGGGTGTAGATAATAAAATAATATGAATGATGG
Source organism: Pagrus major (assembly GCF_040436345.1). Classification (NCBI taxonomy): domain Eukaryota; kingdom Metazoa; phylum Chordata; class Actinopteri; order Spariformes; family Sparidae; genus Pagrus; species Pagrus major. The sequence goes on from NC_133223.1 coordinate 13,784,689, forward strand.
CTGCAGTTGTTTGAGCTGTGTGCAGAGAAAAAGGGCATATTTTAAAACATCATCGCTAGTTCACATATTACAGTCCCTGCTCGTTAGAGGTGTTGGGAGAAGTACGCAATGACTAGCAATAGAGCATCCTCTGAAATTCAGATGCTGTGACAGTGCAGACTGTCTAGTCTGGAGTGATTAAAGGTTAAATGTTTTCATCTCTCTGAAAAAAAAATCATTGAGGGCATTTCTTCACATCTACATTCATACCATAGACTGTAGCCTATAAAAACATGCACATAGCCCCCGTGAGGTCATCTGTCAGGTCTGTGAAGCTCAGTGTGGTGGCTCCAGCTGTTGCCATCTTGGCACTGCCTGACTCCCTTTAACTCCTGGCTAATCCAAAAATGGGCAAAGACATGGAGTGGTGGAGCTGAGGCGGCCAAATGATGCCTGACAGCTAGCTAGACAGCAAGCTGTCACTCAGAGCTAGCATACACTTAAAGGTGCACTTTGTAGTTTTGGGAAAGAATTTTTAATTACTGACTGTTATTTTATGGCGAAAACAAACTAAATAATAAAACTCTCTTTGTTTTCATGACTGAATAAACTGAATAAACAAACCGACCTTAAAGGACAAAACAGCTTCATACTGTTTTACTTTGTGTTTTTACTTGCTAGCTTCAAACAGTGTTCTGGGGAGCTTATTTTCCTCTGTGAACAGCTTGTTTATTCAGTTTTGGAAAAAATTCATATTTCTGAGTTTGTCTTATTACCTCATTAATATTTTAAATATTACAATTCTGAGTTTGGATTTCTTCTCCAAAACTATATAGTGCCCCTTTGATCAAGTTTTATCATAATCTAAGTGAGCAATTTGTATAAAAATTCTGCCCCCAGTTGTCATGAACTGGGATATTAGCTATACACAGCTTATGTGATTAGCCACCGGATCGTGACGTTGGGCTGCGTTTCTCCAAAAGTTGAGTTGGCTTCAACAGGAACCCCCTGCGGACTAGCCAAAACGACTACCTTCATTAAAATGAATGGGAAAACCTGCGTTTTTGCTGCAATGCCGGATCCAATGTGAATTCATCTTAATTTTTCAGCCCAGGAGGTTGCTTTTTGACACTTACCTTTTGAGCGCCTTTTCAATGATTTTTTTACCATGAATCCTTTGTATCCCATCAGTGAGCAGAGTGCATTTGATTCAGATTTTTGTCCGTGAGTTTCAAACTGCGAGGTAGAAAAGCTGGCTTTAAAACGATTGTATGATATCAAAACAAGCTAATTAATGATCTGCTGAGTGTGTTGTTAATCTCACCTAGACAACATCAGCAACCGTGTGCCCTTTCACAGGACTGTCACATTATAAAAACATCCTGGCAGTGATATTAAGGAACAACAGCATACATACAGGCATAAAAGCAACATCATACACCCGCAGTGTGATGTTAGCACATGCACAGATTGCCTGCAAGAACAACAGAAATGACTGCTTCAGTGACTTAAGAGAGAAGCAACTATCAAGATTCTATTTTGTTAAGTTTTACAAATAAACACTACATGCCAGATACATCTCAGAATATAAAAAAATCTAACATTCCTCCAGTGTGCTTGACTCAGCCAAGCACTACTGCTCATTTGGTGCTTTATGAGATGAACAGGTCAGTCATCTGGAACAACTTCTCACCAAAATAGACCAAAACACGTTTTAAAATTGAAAGTAAAAATAACTAAGTAATGTATCAGACAGCACGTAGGAGCCAGACATCATATTAATTTATCTATATGCCTCAGGCTCAGTGATTGCAGCAGGTTATGTTTCATTGCTGTGCCATTATATTCTGCTTGGCCTGCACTTTTCATTGCAACATATTCAAATAGCGCATTTAAAGCCCTTTAAAATGCAATCAGAAGATGCTGACTGTTAAGGAATGTGGCGGTCACAGTTAAAGCATCTTTTGAATAGTGTCCTGCTTTAAATTGCCTTTCATCATTGCTTTGAATTATTTCCTTCAAAGAAAAAATAGTCAGCAAACGTATTTCAGTCCTTATCAGGAAGCAGGACTTTACATAAACAGTTATCAGCAGCCCACACATTTCTTAACACAATTTCTTTAATACACTTCCTGTTATTACAGCATTCATAGCACAGTGATCTATTATTTAAAATGGTGAGAACATGTGAAAGTGCCCACTGGCTCTCTGAACCATTCGGAAGTGAGTGAAGGAACATATGACTGAGCTGATCAGAAGACTACGTGGAGTGAATTTTGAAGTGCTCTTAGTAATACACAAATATTAGAATGGGAACACGATGTCTGTCTTTTAAAGCAGCATTATCTAACTTTTCCCCCTTAAACTAACAGCTTCAAAATCCTGTTGATGGTGCAGTGTCTTGTAACAGGGTGAATGGTGTCTCTGTCACTTGTTTCTAACTATGTAACTTAAGTGAGAGGGTAGGATCACAGCGTTACATACATGTTTTCTTCATGATACAAGTTTTCAACACACAACATTGTTATGACGTAGTGAATTTTGTTTGTAGTTAGCACCTACATTACGTCTGACAAATTGTCACAGACCTGGGATTCTTATTTACCACAGTGTACATAACATAACACAATGTTGCTTTAAGTTTTTATGCCTACTGACTAAAGTTATATAGTGCTCAGACATGATATCAGCCTGATAATAGCCGGACCAGACAGATGGTAATAAACACGGGCGTCAGTCGGAACAAACAAACATTTTATTTTGTGAATAGTGTGTAATAAAGGGTGACAAACAACGCTGCCTCTGGGACGCCTGAGATAAATTCCACCACATATTCCATGGTGTTGACCATTAGGAGCACAGAGTGCTCTCTGTGCACAACTATAAACATGTTGAAGTGAAATGATGTTGTTGGGTCCACGAGGTGGATCTGTAAAACAGAGAAAAGGGTCACAGTTGTTTTAGGGGGGGCTTTCCTAACATAAGACAGTCAGAATCATACACACCACTTCATGCGGTTGTGTGTTCTTGTTTCCAGCAGTCAGTCCCTTATCCTCCTTCCCAGTGACATTTTTACATTTTTGTTAATCTTTAATGGAATTATTAATGGATCATTATTTTAAAAAAATCAGCCATATTTAGGTGGCTAGTATCTATGAGTGAGTACAAAAGACGACTGTTGGGCCTCGGCAGAAGTATGTGCTCGACTGAGTGCCATTCTATTTTCTAAATGCTGCACGTGTTGTCACATTGTTGAAGATGTTTTCTTAATTTGCTTGTATTTGACATATACATTTTTTCTTTCTTAAGTTGCAGCGTGTTGATCATAGGACTGCTTAACATGCACAGTGTTATGTCTTCTGTTTCTGTTCAGCAGTTTGACAAAAGCCTCCTCATTTAGAGACCACTGATGACATCACTACATGCACTGTAAACACTGGTGCTT